>NW_002476536.1:119189-133317 GCF_000189635.1 Tetrahymena thermophila SB210 | reverse complement strand
ATAGTTACTTTTTAATTATTAAAGAAAAAATATAAAATTTTAAATTTATTTAGAAGGAAAAAGTGAAGAAAAAAATAAAATAATATGAAATGAATTAATAAATAATAAAAGCAAATATTGAAAATAAAATTATGAGTGAAATTAAGAAAGATAAAAGAAGAAAAAAAAAAACACAAGTAAAATAAAGAAGAAAAAGGTAAATAAATTTAATAAAAAGCTCACAACAAATTAAAAAAATTTTTGTTTTAAATACATTTTTTTAAATAGAAATATCATAATCAAAAATAAATAAACTGTTTTTACCCAAGATTAAGTGTCAAATTTGAGAGATTAGTGCAATTTGCTAAAGCATAACCTAAGACTGAAACATCTTAATCACCAATTTAATTGTTACTTTTTAAATATTGAAGAAAAATTATATAATTAATAAGATATTTAGAATATGAATTAATAAATAATAAAAGCAAATGCTGAAAATAAAAAATGAATAAAATTAAGAATTAGAGAAGAAAAAAATACAAATCTAATAAAAAAACAAAAATATAAAAAATTCTAATGAAAAGCTAATAAACAAATTAAAAGAGTTTAATTGTTTTAAATTCATTTTTATAAATATAAATATCATATTCCAAATCAAATAAACTGAATTTACACAAAATTAAGTGTCAATTTTGTGATGTTAGTGCAATTTGCTAAAGCAGTAACCAAACCTTATACACCAATTGTACCAATTTAATTGTTACTTTTTAAATATTGAAGAAAAAATTTTAAATAATAATAAATGTATTAATAGATATTAAAGATAATTCAATCTAAAAAAAAAGCTAATACATAAATTAAAAGAGCCTTATTACAGTTTTTATCATATAAATGAGTTAGAAGTAAAATTAATAAAAAATAAATATCAAATAATAAAAAATGAATAATGGATTTAAAAATTCAAAACGAAAATTAAGTTAAAATTACTTATAAAACATTTTTATAAATATAAAATATGAATAAAGGTGATAATTTCTATTAGAAAAATAATATTTTAAATAAGTTTAAATATATTAAAAAAATTAATAATAATAATAAAAATATTTATAAATTAAATATACCTTAGATTAATATGGAGAACTTAATGAGATTAAAGTGAAGAGTTTAAAAACTTTTAATATTAGCAAAAATAAATTTAAAGTACATTTATAAAAAAAAAATAATTACTTCTTCTAATTTGTTGTAATATTTAATCTATTGTATCATTTATTTATTTTTTTCAAAAATATTGAATAGCAATTTATGGAAATTTAATTAATTATAAGTTGATAAAAATAACAAATGAATTGTCTTAATTTATAAATTTTCTTTTAGTAAGAGAAACTACAAAAAAATTAGTGTCGCTGAATTTAACTTTAAGTGCTTGATGGAATCATGTTATTGAAGAATTTGTTTGAATTTTTCAAATCTTCATATCCTGTTTTACATTCATTATTAAATCTTAATATTTAAAATGTGTACTTAAACATATTAGTAATATAGATTTGAAATAAATGATAACAAGAATGCTAATTCATTAGAATAAAATAAATTTTTGATGTATTTAAAAGTATTTTTGTAATTAATTAAATTTATTTTTATATTTTTTAAAATTTTATTTTTGAATTATAAAAATTTTAACAACAAAAGTTAAAATAAAAAGTAAAATTTGATTTCTCCCCCCAAGCTTTTATTTAAATCATGGTATCTAATTAATAATGATAAATAAAAAAAGGATAGAAATATGATTTATGGATAATATTTCTATTAAAATATAAATGACATATAAAATATTGGCATTTGTATAATTTATTAAGATATAATATAACACTAAAACTTTCAAATTATTTGATCGTTTTTGGAGAAACCTTAGAGTTTGTTTAAGAGGAATTAATTTATTTAAGTAAATTTTATTTTTTTTTAATAATTTATTTAACAAAAATAAATATGAATGTTATTTTTAAATATAAAATCAATAATACCAAAATAATTTTTTAAAGACAACTAATCTTTTTGATTTAAGACACCTGCTTATTATTTTGAATTCGTATGATTCATTCATTAAGCTAAAACTATAAAAATAAATTTATGTAAATTTTAAATAAATATCAAAATAGAAGAAACTTTTAAATTAAAAAATATTTCTTAAATTAATAAACAATAAAAAAGATAAAAAATAAATCAAGTAAAAGCTATCAAATAAATTCAAAGAGCTTTATTATTTTTAATTAGATTTTATAATTAAAAATATCATAATCTAAAACAAATAAACTGTTTTTACCCAAGTTGAAGTGTCAAATTTGAGAGATTAATGCAATTTTGAAAACCAGAACCTAAGCCTGATGCACCTATTGCACCAATTTAATTGTCACTTTTTAAATATTGAAGAAAAAAAATATCATTAAATAGTTAATTAGAAGGAAAAAATGAAGAAAAAATATGAAACAATAAGATTAATTAATTAATAATAAAAGCAAAAATTGAAAATAAAATGATGAGCTAAATTAACAACAAAGAAAGAACAAAAAAAAGCAAGCACCATAAAAAGAAAAAGAAAAAAGAGCTTTATAGTTTTTAATTTGTTTTTATAATTAAAAATATCACAATCCAAAACGAATAAGCTATTTTTACCCAAAGTAAAGTACCAAATTTGAGAGATTAATGCAATTTGCTAAACCAGAACCTAAGCCAGATGCACCTTCATCACCAATTTTATTCATACTATTTAAATATTGAAAAAAAAATATATCATTAAAATATAAGAGGAAAAGCGTGGTCTAAACTAAAATTTTTTAGAATAGATTTTTAAATCAATTTTATAATATCGAATGTAATTTCTAAGTAAGGAGTAAAAAATAATAATAGCTAATAAAAAGTTTAAAAGAAAGCTATATATTAAATAGTTAATTAGAAGGAAAAAAGAAGAAAAAATATGAAATAGTAAGATTAATTAATTAATAATAAAAGAAAAAGTTGAAAATTAAATGATGAGCTAAATTAACAAACAAAGAAAGAACAAAAAAAAGCAAGCGCAATAAAAGAAAAAGAAAAAAGAGCTTTATTGTTTTTAATTTATTTTTATAATTAAAAATATCACAATCAAAAACAAATAAACTGTTTTTACAATAAGTAAAGTGTCAAATTTGAAAGATTAATGCAATTTCCTAAACCAGAACCTAATTGTGATGCACCTATTGCACCAATTTAATTGTCACTTTTTAATTATTGATAAGATTAATTAATTAATAATAAAAGTAAAATTGAAAATAAAATGATGAGCTAAATTAACAAACAAACAAACAAAGAAAGAACAAAAAAAAGCAAGCACAATAAAAAGAAAAAGAAAAAAGAGCTTTATTGTTTTTAATTTGTTTTTATAATTAAAAATATCACAATCCAAAACGAATAAGCTATTTTTACCCAAGGTAAAGTGCCAAATTTGTGAGATTAATGCACTTTGCTAAAGCAGAACCTAAGCCAGATGCACCTTCATCACCAATTTTATTCCTACTATTTAAATATTGAAAAAAAAATATATCATTAAATAGTTAATTAGAAGGAAAAAATGAAGAAAAAATATGAAATAATAAGATTAATTAATAATAGAAGAAAAAGTTGAAAATAAAATGATGATCTAAATTAACAAAGGAAGAACAAAAGAAAGCAAGCACAATAAAAAGAAAAAGAAAAAAGAGCTTTATTGTTTTTAATTTGTTTTTATAATTAAAAATATCACAATTAAAAACAAATAAACTGTTTTTACAAAATTTCAAGTGTCAAATTTGAGAGATTAATGCAATTTGCTAAACCATAACCTAATTTTGATGCACCTATTGCATCAATTTAATTGTCACTTTTTAAATATTGAAGAAAAAAAATATCATTAAATAGTTAATTAGAAGGAAAAAATGAAGAAATAATATGAAATAATAAGATTAATTAATTCATAATAAAAGAAATAGTTGAAAATAGAATGATGAGCTAAATTAACAAAGGAAGAACAAAAAAATGCAAGCACAATCTCAATAAAAAGTAAAAAAAAAAGAGCTTTATTTTTTTTAATTAGTTTTATTAATTAAAAATATCATAATCCAAAACAAATAAACTGTTTTTACCTAAGATTAAGTGTCAAATTTGAGGAATTAATGCAATTTGCTAAAGCAGAACCTAATCGTGATGCACCTATTTCACCAATTTAATTTTAACTTTTTAAATATTGAAGAAAAAAAATATCATGAAATAGTTAATTAGAAGGAAAAAATGAAGAAAAAATATGAAATAATAAGATTAATTAATTAATAATAAAAGAAAAAGTTGAAAATAAAATGATGATCTAAATTAACAAAGGAAGAACAAAAAAAAGCAAGCACAATAAAAAGAAAAAGAAAATAGAGCTTTATTGTTTTTAATTAGTTTTATTAATTAAAAATATCACAATCCAAGACAAATAAACAATTTTTACCTAAGATTAAGTGTCAAATTTGAGAGATTAATGCATTTTTCTAAAGCAGAACCTAAGCCTGATGCACCCATTGCACCAATTTAATTGTAACTTTTTAAATATTGAAGAAAAAAAATATCATTAAATAGTTAATTAGAAGGGAAAAATGAAGAAAAAATATGAAATAATAAGATTAATTAATAATAAAAGCAAAAGTTTAAAATAAAATGATAAGCTAAATTATCAAACAAAGAAAGAACAAAAAAAAAGCAAGCACAATAATAAAAAAAAAGAAAAAGAAAAAAGAGCTTTATTGTTTTTAATTTGTTTTTATAATTAAAAATTTCACAATCCAAAACAAATAAACTGTTTTTACCTAAGATTAAGTGTTAAATTTGAGAGATTAATGCAATTTGCTAAAGCAAAACCTAATCGTGATGCACCATGATCACCAATATAATAGTAACTTTTGAAATATTGAAGAAAAAATATATCATAAAATAGAGTAAGTTGCCATACAAATTTTCAAAAAGCGAGTTTTATATAGCAGTTTTTATTGAGTTCGTAAAATTTTTCAAAATTTACTTTTTTCAAAAAAATGATATGTTATTAGAATATATGGTGAATATTATTTCAAATTTTGCATTTTGAGAATTAAAGCTTTTCTAAAAACTCAAAAATAAAGCTGATTTATGCTAATTTAGTTTTATGTATTAAATTATTAAGATATATTACATTTCTAAACTAAATAGGCATTTCACTCTAGTTAATTAGAAGGAAAAATGGAAGAAAAAATATTAAATAACAAGATTAATTAATAATCAATAAAATAAACAAAGAATGAAAAAAAAGAGAAATCATAATAATAATAAAAAGGAAAATAAATCAAATAAATTAAAAGAGCTTTAATATTTTAAATAAATTAACTTTTATCATTTTAAACATTACAATCCAAAACTAATAAATTGATTAAGTTTTGATTGTAAAAAATGAAGAAAAAATATCAAATAATAAAAAATGAATAATAAATAATTTAAAATTGAAATGAAAATTAAGTTAAAATAGCTAAAAAATTTTGTTTTAATAAATATCAATGAACAATTGTGATAATTTCTAATCTTTTATTTAAATAAATTGAAAGTTAAATTTATAAAAAATATTAATAATAATAAAAATAATGTTAATTAATAAAATATACTTAAAATCAATATGGAGTACCTAATGAGATAAAAGTTAAGAGCTTATAAACTTTTTTGTTAAATTATATAAATTTAAAGGTTATTAATAAAAAAATTTATATTTACCTCTTCTAATTAGTAATATTCTTTAATCTATTATATCATTTTTTTTTCTTCTCAAAAATGTTGAATTAAAATTTATGAAATTTAATTAATTTATTATAAATGGATAAAAGAACAAATCAATATAATAATTAATTATCAAATATAAATTGAAGAGATATTACAGAAAAATTAATTTAACATTAATTATTTTAACTTAATATTTGTATTTAAAACATATACTTACAAATATATATAGTAGGAATTAATTAGAGATGGCCAGTTATTCATTTAGTCATATTTGAAAAAATTTTAATATAGCTCCAAAAGTTCTTTTCTGAAAGTGATGCTACCATAATTTTGGAGACGAACTACACGCACTATTTATTTAAAATCTAAATAAATTATCATTAATTTTTGTTATTTATTATTTATAATTCTATTTTAAATTAAAAAGAAATTTTATTTTTCAAAATAATACAATTATTTGCTTGATCACTCATTAATTATCAGCGATCAATCATTTTTTTAAAATAGCAAATTGCTATTTAAAAATATTTAAATATTTATTTATTATTATGATTAATATTTTACAAAATCTTAAAGATAAAAAATTTATAAGAAAATGTGTTTATTATTTTTTATTCATGCTTTGCAATACAAAATTAATACAAATAATACAGCAATTATTTAATTTTTTTTCGAAATAAAATTAAACAAATAATGAAAATATTTTCATTTATAAAACTCTTTTAGATTTTATAATAAAATTTAAATAAATGAAGAAAAGCCCCATCATTAACAAATATTTTAATTTACTTTAATATATTTTATTTTGTTCATTTTTCTGATTGATTATTTATATTTTTTTTTAAATTTCATTCATTTCAAAATGGTTTTTATTAAGTTAATTTTTTGAAATTTCAATAAAGCCATTTTGTTTTTATCATAAGATTTAAGTCTTTGTCTATAAAATTAATTTATTCAACTTTTTTAATTTAATTACAACTATCTGAAATATTATTGAATATATTCATTCTCATACAGTACATTAATATGAAAAACTTTAAAGATGCTTTAAGTTTTTTGTAATTAATCCACAAAACTGTAAAAGAGTGTTAGCCAACCAATCAAAAATACTACTAGGACTATAAGTAATTAAGCAACAAACAACTAAAGTAAGGTTTGTTGTAAATCACTTTTATAATCTTACAAAGACTGATTTTAATATAATCTTATAGCGTCTACAGATTCAGATATAATTTACACTAACAGCTTAAAATTTATAAAAGAATTCTAAATTTGGAATTAAGTAAAAAAGTCATTTTATTGACCAAAGTCATTCATAACATACATTTCCATCAGTTCGTCATACGTTTGAAATACTCTTTTTATTGATAAAATTAATCCTCTTTTTAATACTCCATTATATAAACTCTCACATGTTACTTAAGTCACATTTGAGTTAAAATATTATGTAAAGTTTTATCTTATTTAACACACGTCTTAATTTAGTATATTTTTATAAAAATTTTCAAACAAATTTTAATTATGTCTTTAAATTTCTAAATTTGTTGTTAAATTTGGTAATTATGAAATAGTTTACTCATTCTAATTCGTAAGATTCTTCAGATATGTGTAATAATATGTGGTAGAAAGTACTTAAGATTGTGCTAAAGCTAAAATTTACTCCATATGAGAAGCTTAATTCTCCATAAGCAACGTGAAGATGTCAATTAATACTATTCTGTCTTGTAAAAGAGCATTTGATTCGGTTTAAAAAGGCTTGAATTGCAAAATATTCAATGCAGGCTAGATGCATAGTAGTGCTACTGATATTATTCCTAATATAATAATTATCATATTAAATTTAGGTAAGCTATTAAACGAAGCTATTGATCTATTTCTAGATTACTACTATCTTTGAATATACTTAGGGATTAAATCTGTTTATTTAAAATTATTATTTTTGTTTTAAGCATCTTCTTTGTTTTATAATTTTAACTATAGTGTTTATTCCATTAGGTCTTTAATATAAATACTTTTTTGCTTTTTAGAAGACTTAACACTTGATTGAGCTTTTTTATTAGTTTAAGTTATCATCTTAGTTTTGTCTATTTTATAAATTGCAAGTTCTATCAACTAAATCTGAAAATCAAGGATTTGTGGTTAAAATGTGCCAAACAGTTTCATCATTTTTTCTCTTTTCATCTAAATATAAGTATTCAAAGGTATTATTGAGAATATCATGAAAAAACTAAGAAGACCAACTATTGTGATAACCGAAATTTATTACTAGTTCATATTGTTAAATTATGTTTAGGCATAATTCTCGACAATTAATTAAAGATCTATCATACTGTTTTTGAATTGAACAATATTTGCCCAAATAAAACTTTCTTATTATTCTTAGTAATTAATAATATAAAATATGATTTCATAAAAAAATTGCATTATGGTGTATTGTAAGTTCTGATAATAAGATATAATCTTAGTTGATTATACCAAAGAAGGGTAATAAAAATAAGGAGGATATATCTATATTAAAAAAGGAATGTTTTATAGCTAATTAAGCTATTTCTAACTATTATTATTTAATACAAGTTGTTAAAAGTTATTATTATAATCTGAAATTATGGAATTTAATTAATAACTAACTTGAATATTTTCTTAATTCAGCAAATCTAAGCTATCTAAAATAAAATCTTAAAAACCAAACAAAACTTAATAGTTTGACCAAGCTAATACTTTCATAACATCGATGAAACAAAAAATAGCACCATCAATTTTTAAAAAAGAATCAACAAAATTATCTAGGCTATTTAAATTCTATAAGTAAACTATGATAGTAACTGCAATTAAAGCAATTGAAGCAGTAAAACCAGCTATTACCATTATCTATAAACTTTTGGCAAATATCTTTTCTTAGATTTTTTTTATCATTTTTCCTTTAATGCGATCTACTGAAGTATATTTACTTGAATTCACGCTAGCTATTTCATTCTATTACTCTTTTTTTTATTCTTCATTTTCCATAACTTCTCTACTTTTTTTGCTCTTTTTATTTGACGAACTTTCTTCTATGCTCATGGATTTATTTGTACATTAGTTTGTTTTCTAGTAAGATTCTAAATCAAAAGCATTATGTTCATTAAAATTTTTATTAAATTTAAATTGCTAACATATTTATTCTGATATGTTATTATTCTGCTGCAATTAATTTAAAGAAATATCAAAATTATTGTTTCCTTGTTCAAAAAAGTACTTTGAATTTCCTGAGATGATTGGGTTAGATTCATTTTAATCATTTATAATTGTAGAATATTTTTATTAAGATAAATTAAAGTTTGATTAGTTATTATCAATAGTATAAAAATTAATTGTGTTATCATTATTTAACATTTAAAGCATTTTATGAAGCCCTATTTATTTACTCTCGTTTATATTTTTATACCTATTTAATGTAATATCTTAGGTATCACTATTTTAATTGATCTATTCTATACTATCTCCTTAACATTCGTAAACTTCATGTCTTTAATTAAATCTATTTGTATCAGTTTACTCAGAAAAATACTTTGTTAATATTTCTTCCTTATATTCAAGATTTGTTGTTACATTTTATTCACTTTCTGTTATATCTTAATTATTAAATTTAAAACTTCTAAGTTTATTTACTATTGATTGTTTTTAATTTTATTATTAATTTTTTTAGACAAGGCCATTGCTCTCAAAATTTTAATAAGTTTACCTATCAGTTGAATATTATTGAACCTAATTGAAATTATCAATACTGTTAAATACATTTTTATTTAAATTATTTTGTATTTCTTTGTACATTAATTACCTATTTAACTCTTCAATTATTTTTTTCTTTTTACTTTGATTTGTTTCTTTTTCATAGTTATCGATTTCGATGAAGTTCATTTTGACATTAATTTTAGTTTGATTTTAACAAAATTTAAATTTGATTATAAATACATCGTCATTCAACGAATAAAATGTCTAATTATTGTAAGGGGTTTAAATTAGATGCTCTTATATATTTTGTGATTTCACTTTTTTATCTTACTATTTTTATGCAATCAAAACACTGCAAAATTGAGTATACATTTGTTTTTTCTATATTATATCTTGAAGACTAGGAATCATGTTAAAAATATTTTGATCATCATCTAATTATAATTATAATTCATTAATAAAATAAACTCAACATTAAATTTTTCATATATATAATATGGAAAATCAAATAATTAAAATAAAAGGATAAGCACAAAAAATACTCAATGGTTTTAAAAATTTAATATTTAGAGACAAGGTTTTGAGTATTAAGGCACTTAAAGAAAGAATTTACAGTATTTCAAAATAAAATAAAAAATTTTGCTTTTAAATTACCAACTTGCTTTATTGTAGGTTGAAATAAATCATTGTATAATTTTTTAGAGTAATCAGTGACATACCCATCCTCATCAAATAGTACATATTGTTTTTATTAATTTATTTTTTAAATTAATATACAAGCTCCAATATCTTCATTTAGCATTTCGATCTTGATCCTAAGCGATATTGGAAAAATGAATCCGTCACGGTCTTTAGCAAAGACTTATCTTTCACCTTTTTTATATATAGTAATTAAATGATAAAATAATTCAGAATAATCTAACAAAAAATACCTCTTTCAATAATATTCATTGAATCTTAATCAATAAAATTTTATATCATCTTATTGTGGTCTTTTTTAATTGCATTTGGGATCAATATATTTAATTACTTTCCTAAAACTAAATCAGCCGTAACTCCGAAAATCTTAGAAAAAGAGTTAGAAACTAAGTTGATAGCATATGTGTTTTGCAAAAGAGAAGAAAAAATAACACAATTTTTAGCAGATAAATAATTTTAAATTAGTTAATTAATTTTTAATCTATTTTACTTTTAGACTAATTTTAAACTACCAATTGCTTATTTTTGAATTTAAGGTATTTTTCTGTTTTAAAAATCTAAAATTTAGATATAAATGCATGCTAAATATTAAAGATCTAAGTCATTAGGATTTATTTTGAAAAGTTCTACCAAGTTGGAATCCAAATCTTCCTTTTACTTTAGCAAGGGCAAAGCTAAAATTTCAATAGATTATAATGAGATGTAATTCCCACAAAGTAAATCATAAAATTGGCCACTCTGTAATAAAACAGATTTAAGCTTTTCTTTGCAAGCATTAATTTTATCACCAAAATAAATAGCATCCATCATGTTAATTTTTTAGTTTTCAATATTTGAATTGAAAAAAGTATCTTCATAATATTTCATTATTCTTTCTTTGAGTTAAAAGAAGTAAAATATTTAAGAGGATTTCATTTTTTTAGTTTTGATGTAAAACCTTTAAATTTGTTGTATATTTATTAGAACTTGTAATGGATCTTTAATAACTTCAAATTAATAGCTCAGTTATAGTAATTTTAATATATTGATAACTTCATTTCCATCATTTTGTTAGTAATTTTAAATATACTTTTCTATTGTATACAATATTTTTTTTTGTATGAATTATTGCTAAGAATAATTTTCATTTATTGCTTCAGCTTTTTTTGAAGAAGTATTATCCTATTTAGTTAAAAAATACATTATAAAATTATAAATAGAATTTATGAAAATTTTGGAAACGTTTACATTAATTTAAAAGGAAAAAAACTTCGTAAGTTAAATAGAAAAAATTTTATATTATGATTGAATATGAAATAGATTCACATGAATTAATTGATTTGAATTCAGGATTTGAAAAATCAATTACAAAAATGTAATTTACATAATTTTAGAATCTGTGGCAAAAACAATATTAATTGTTATGATTACATTAAATTTAATGCGAATTCGCAATATTTTCAAATATTATTTCATCTTCATCAAACCTAAATGTTTTAAAGTTATTTTATGCTTTCTGATCTATAAGTCTTATAATTTTTTGAAAGGTCTACACATCCGATTAAAATAGCTATTTAGAATTCCAAAATATTTACACTAAGTATTGATTTTGTTTTTATCTAAAATAATTAATGAGCTTAAGAGATAAAGGAATAGTGATTATGCAAATAAGAATAATATCAGAATTATTATAGATATAGATTTGTATTATATTGCATATAGCGATTTATAATTTAGTAATAGTTAAAGAAATATATATGTTATTAATATCTTTTGATAGATATTACTATTTCGCTACTGAATAAAAAGCTTCAAATAAAAAGTAAAGCAAAGAAAATATAGCCAATATTTTGTGGTTATAATAATAATATATCCAAATCATAATTGTTCTTAGTATCATCAATACCAATCCCTAAAAACTATATTATTTAGCAAGATAATTAGTAGAATCTTTAAAAGAAAAACTAAAGTCATGGAATTCCACGAAATAACCTTTTTTTTAAGCAATAAATAAATGAATTCTATGTATTTAATTAAGTAATAAAAAAAATCTATTAACTAAATAAATTAATTTAGTAAACCAAATTCTTTAAAATAAATATTCATGCATGTTTTTGTTTGTTTTGGAATGTATTTATTAACATTTAATTAAATTTAAGGCAAGATAAAAATAAGTATTTATATTACCTATTAGTATGGTTAAAATAGCATTCAAATATGAAATTACTGTCAAATACGTTTAAAAGATATTTTAATCTTGGATAATAATGTTCAGAGACAAGCTAAGAAATAAGTAAAATGGATATTTGTTATAAATTGTAGTGAATATTTAGCAAAATTTAAGTAGAAATTTCTTTATTGCAATTTATCTAAAGATAAATATAGATATTATAGAGCTAAGATACAAACAATTGAGCACAAAGGAGGTAATTATCATAAAAACTTGGAAACTTCTCTTTAGCTTAAAGTAGTCATAGAGTAAAGGTTCTACTTAAAGGTATTGTATGAAATTAGAAATTTGATATAGTCTTTCATTTTGATTTAGATGCGTGTTTTGAGAAAAACTTAAGTAATATTGCTTATTTTTGAAGAGAAAAGAGAGGACTGTAAGCTAGCATATGACTAATAAAATTATTTATATCATTTTGCTTAGAGTTAAAGGGCAAACTATTTTTATCATCTCATGAGTATAAAAGGTTTTGAATTAAAATCTTTAGCAGCAAAATTTGCTTTAAAAATTTTAGTATTTGATTTTATGGTTTGGTTAACTCATTTTATTAACTAATTTTTTTGCTTGATTTTACTATTTTGATTAGTTTTAATTTCTTAATGATTATTTCAAAAAATTACTAGTGTTTCTAAATTAATTTTGATATACCACATAAGCAATATAAAAAAATAATAAGAAGATCTATTGATTAAAATAATCAAAAAGATCTAAATCCAATTAAATTATTAATCAATGCAAGGTAATCTATTATTATTATTAAATAAAATAAATATTTTATTTAAATATATTGCCATTTCTCATTTTCATTTTATTCTACAAAATTTCACATGGATTTTTAATTGATTTTTTAATTAATTAATAATGCAAGCTCAATAAAATCTCTGAAAACTTCTTCTAAAAAAGCAATTACCATATATGAATAATATATTTTAAAAATTTTATAGATTTTTTTAGATTCCAATTTTTTATTGGATTTTTTTGGCTTATTTCTAAGATTAAACATTCAAATAAACTTTACATGCGTTAAAGATATGTTGTTTATAATTTTGTAAATCTATTAATTTTAAATTATGATTCATATAACCTTTTTATTTTAACCTTAAGATACCTTTTTCTAGAAAATTATGTAAAGATAATGTAATATAATATCTTATGTAAATATTTTTTAGCCTTCTATTCAATTTTCATAATATTGTGATAGAATTAATAAACTATTTAGAATAGATTGTTACAAATAAATTTTATTCGTAATTTTGAAATTAATAGTCTCTAAATTTAATAAAGTCTTAGAATATATTACCAATATTTTTTAATCGTAATATTAATATAACCAAAGCATAATTCCTTTTAAAATAAATCATCATAATTAGACTTAAAATAATGTAAGATACTTTGAATTTTCTTTTAATATTAATTTAAGTCATAGAAATCAAAGATATGTATGAATCTTTTTAACGACTATACTAAAAATAAATAAATAATTTAAATAAGAAAACTTAATAAAATAGCTTATTAAATAAGTAAGTATTTTAGCATTTCATTTTATTTTTGTGATCATAAAATTAATTTATTATTTTTAAGTTAATTAAATTGGTTCTTATAAAATTTAAAAATAAATTTATTATTATAATCTCTATTTATTGTATTAGAATATCATTTCATTCAATTAGAATTGGATTGAATCAATTAGATAATTTAAAACTTTTCTCTTAATTATTTATTTGCATATTAGAAAATAGA
>NW_002476536.1:108354-119089 GCF_000189635.1 Tetrahymena thermophila SB210 | reverse complement strand
TAATTTATTTACATTTATCTGAAATACGAATTTATATAATCGTTTTCGTATAGCATATTAATATGAAAAGCCTTGAATATATTCTATGTTTTCTACAAAGAATTAAAAAAATTGTAAAAGAGTGCTAACCAACCTACAAAAAATAATATAGTGATTATAAATAGTTAGACAATCAAGAGTTAAGATATTGTACTTTATAAGCTATTTTTATAATTTTGTAAAGAATCGTTTTAATACTATCTTATAGCGTCTATAGACTCAGATATTATCTAAATTAAAAACTTAAAATCAATAAAAGAATATTGGCTTTGGAAATTAATATAATAATCAATTTATTAATTCAAGTCACTAATAGAATACATTTACATTAACTCATCAAAAGTTTGGAATACTTTATTTATAGATAAAATTAATCCTCTTTTTAATATCCCATTAAATAGTCTTTCACAAGTTGTTTAAGTCAAATTGGAGTTGAAATATTATGGAAAGTTTTATCTAACTTGACATAAATCTTAATTTAGTATGTTTTTATAAAAATTATCAAAAAGATTTTAATCATATCTTTGTTTTCCTAGATTTATTGTTAAATCTTATAATTTTGAAGCTTTTTGCACATTTTGTGAAGTAAGATTTTGAAGATAGGTATAATAATAAGTTGTTGTAGGGAGTTTATTTATGCTCAAACAGTAAATTACTTCAATGTGAGAAGCATAGTTTTCAAAAAGCAACGTAAAAACATCGATTAATGCCATTCTATCTTGCAAAGTTGCATTTGACTCGGCTTCAAAAGGACTGAACTATAAAATATTCAATGCAGGTTAAATGCACAACAATAATACTGCTAAAATACCTAACAAAATAATCAGCATGTTAAATTTAGGTAAGCTATTGAATGATGCTATTGATCTGTTTCTTGGATTCTGCAATCTCATTATATATTTTGGTAATTAATCTGATTAATTAAAATTGCTATTTCTATTCTATCCTGCTTTATTTTGTAATTTTAACTCTAAAGCTTATTCCATTAAGTCTTTTATATAAATACTTTTTTATCTCTTTGAAGACTTAATACTTGGCTATATTTTTTTATCAACTTCACTTATCATCTTAGTTCTATCTATTTTAAAAATGGCGAGTTCTATTAATTTTATTTAAAATTCAAGAATTTATGGTGAGAAAGTGCCAAATAGTTTCATAACCTTTTCTCTTTTTATCTAAATATATATATATAAAGGTATTACTGAAAAAATCATAAAAAAGCTTAGGATACCAACAAGTGTGATGACTTCGATTTGCTCCTTATCCATATTTTTAAATTGGATTTATGCATAACTTTCAACAATCTATTGTAAATTATACATTCTTGATTAAAATTCAACTATGTTTCCCCACATAAAACTTTCTTGCTACTCAGAATAATTGTAAACATAAAGCATTATTTCATATAAATATTGCATGATAGTATATTGCAAACTTTGATAATAAGTTGTGATCTAATATTAAGAAACATCAGAAGAATAATAAAATTTAATGGGATAAATTTATATTAAAAAGGGATTATCCTATAGCTCACTTAGTTATTCTTAGCTATTATTATTTAATACAATTTGCTATAGATTATTATTATAATCTTAAATTATAGAATTCATCTAATAAAATATTAATACATTTTCTTAATTTTGCAAATCTAAGCTATCTTAGATTATCGTTGTTGTACCCAACATAAATTAATAGTTAGATAAAGCTAAAATTTTCATAACGTCGATGAAACAAAAAATAGCTCCATCAATTTTTAAAAAAGAATCAACAAAGTTATCCAAACTGGTTAAGTTTTATGAGTAAACAACTATAGTAACTGCAATTAAAGTAACACAAGCAGCTAAACCAGCAAATACTATTATCTGTAAATTCTTTGCAAATATTTTTTATTAGATTTTTTTAATGATATTTCCTTTTATTCTGTCTTCTTAGCTGTACTTGCTGGAGTTTACACTCGCTATTTCATTTTATTGTTCCTACTATTATTCTTCTTTTTCTTAAAAATATCTCATATTACGACTTTTCTTTTTATTTGGGAGATTATCTTCTATGCTTAAACATTAATCGCTTTCTGATATTGTTTTCTAAAATTGATTCGTACCTAACATATTAATTTCATTGATATTTTTAGTCAATTTTGAATCCTGATTTTTTTATTCAGAATAATTCTAAATATGTTCTAAGTAATTTAAAGAAAAATCAGAATGATTGTTTCCTTGATCAATCAATTATTTTGAATTAATTGTGATTATTTAGTTAGACTCAAGTTATTCATTTGAAAGTAAAAACTATTTTTGTTGATAGAGCATATGATGTGATAGATTATTGTCTGCTGCTGTATAAGAGTGAATCGTATTATTGTTGTTATTGTTGTTGTTGTTAAAAATTTAAAGCATTTTATAAAGTCCTATCTATTTACTCTCGTTTACATTATTATTTCTCTAAGATGTAATATCAAAGCTGTGACCATTTTAATTTATCTAGTCCATGCTATGAGCTTGATTCTCATAAAATTCTTGCCTTTAACTATATCTATTTGTACTCATTAACTCAGAAAAGGATTTTGTTACAGTTTCTTCTTTATTTTCTTGTTTTGAATTTAAATTTTACTCTATTTCTTTCATTTCTTAATTGCTTATTTTAAAACTGCTCCATTTGTTTGCTTTTTAATATTTTTAGTCTTCTAACAAGTTTTTTTAGAAAATGCTATTATTAGTATCTAAATTTAACGAAATTTATCTATCAGATGAATTATGTTGAATTGAATTTAAAGTCTCGATATTTTTGTTTATAGGTTTATTTAAATTATTATGAATTTCTCTATAAATTAATTACTTATTCAATTCATCTATAATTTTATTTTTCTTGCTTAAATTTGTTTCTTTTTCATAATTATCTATTTCTACATAATTCACATTAACATTAATTTAAGTTTAGTTCTAACACACTTTAAAATTGATTATAAATATATCATCATTCAAAGAATAAATATTATTTAAATTGCTATAAGGAGTGTATAGTAGGTATTCTTAAATGTTTTACGACTTCGCTTTTTTATCTTGTTACTATTTAACTATCAAAATACTACAAAATTGAGTAAACAATTACTTTTTCTATATTATTTCTTTAAGATTTGGGACCATGTTAAATATGTTTAGGTTATCATCTAATTAATTTATATGTAAAATGCATTAAATGCTTAATAAATGAAAATAATCAAACTAAACTAAAATAAATAAAACTGAAAATTTGATGGAAAACTCCTTGATTTTATTTGCATTCTAAAACTATAAATTGACACTAATAAAATGCTCATGTTTAATTAAATAAATTATGGATGAATTCTGATGGATATCTTTAAATACTGTAATTCCTTATTTATTGTTACTCTTAAAACTTTTGTAAGGAATTTTAATTAGATATGCATTATAGTTTTAAAATAATTAATTTATGTTACCTGTTTTCCTTTCTGTAGTACGAAAAAAGTCGGTATATAATTTTTTAGAGTAATCAGTAATACTTCCATCATCTTCAAATAGAATATACTATTTTTGATTACTTATCCTTGATATTAATGTACAAGTCCCAACATCCTCAGCTAATATTTCTATCTTGATTCTTAATGATATAGGAAAAACAAATCCATTCTGATCTAAGGCAAATGCACTCCTTTCACCTATTTTAAGATAAGTATTAAAGTAAAAACCCAAATTAATAAAAACTAAATATACCTTTTTCAATTATTTTCATGGAGTCTCTATCAATAAAATTTTATATCATTTTACTGTGATCTTTTTTTATTGCCATAGGAATTAGTATATTTAATTATTTTCCTATCACTATATCGGGCTTGATACCAAAAATATTTGAAAAAGAATTCGAAACTAAATTAATGGAGAAGGTGTTTTTTAAAAGTGAAGAAAAAACAACACAATTTTATCTTGAGAAATAGTTTTATAACAAATATTTACACTTAAAGTTTTTTTGCTTTTGGGAAAGTTCTAAACTACGAAAAGCCTCTTGCTAAAATTCTAGAATTTTTCTGTTTTAAAAGTCTAAAACTTAAATAAAAATGCATGCTTAATACTAAAGATCTAAATCATTTGGATTTATTTTGAAAAGCTCTACAAAATCTGACTCTAAATCTTACTTTAATTCTAGCAATGGGTAAGATAAATCTTCAATAGACTTTAGAGGAATATAGTCTCTGCAAAGTAAATCATAAAATTAGCCACTCTAGACTAAAGCAGATCTAAGCTTTTCTTTACATGAATTAATTTTATCACCAAAATGAATGGCATCCATCATATTAATTTTTTAGTTTTCTATATTTGAATTGAAAAGAGTATCATCATAGTATTTCAAAATTCTCTCTTTGAGCATATAAAAGTAAAATATTTAAGAAGATTTCATTTTCTTTGTTTTGATAAATTATTATGAAATTTATTGTAGATTTATCAGAACTTATATAGGGTCTTTTGTTATCTCAAATAGATAGTTGAGCTACACCAATCTTAGGGTGATAACATTTTCATGTTTATCATTTCTTTAGTAATTCTAAATATATTTTTCAATTGTATAAAAAAGTATTTTTTCAAGGAATTCTTTTTTAGAATGCTTTTCAGTTGCTTCCTCAGCATTTATTTAAGAATTTACTTCCTTTAATATAATAGAAAAAATTTTGATATTTTTAAAAATTTAATAGTGTAAGATTTTATTAAAGTTTTTGAATGAAATAAAGTTGAAATTAGATGATTTTTTGTGAATTATTAGTTAATTATCATGTATTAAGCTGTAAATTACAGCCAATAAAAGACTGAAATAATTTAAATCAAACAAATAAATATTACAGGCTTTTTGAATCTAAGACAAAAACAATTTTAGTCATAGGCAGAGCAATATTGTTAGTGCGAATTGACAATACTTTCAAAAACTATTTATTTATCCTAAAATATTAAATTATTTGAGTTACTTTATGCTTATTAGTGTATTAGCCTAAATATTTTCTAAAAATGTTCTTTGTTACATTAAAATAACAATTGGATATTGTAAAATTAATGCAGTAAGTACTGGTTATGTTATTGTTACAAATATCTTATAAGCATAATGGATAGCGGAATAGTGAGTATGCATACGAGAATAATATCTAATCGATTAAAAGCATAAATTTGGAGCAAGCAACATATTGATATTTAAAATGAAGAAATAGATAACATAATGTAAATTTAATTAATATCATTTGATAAATATTGACGGTTA
The DNA here is from genome assembly GCF_000189635.1 of Tetrahymena thermophila SB210. Classification (NCBI taxonomy): domain Eukaryota; phylum Ciliophora; class Oligohymenophorea; order Hymenostomatida; family Tetrahymenidae; genus Tetrahymena; species Tetrahymena thermophila. The sequence continues at coordinate 113,791 of NW_002476536.1, read as the reverse complement.
ACAATAGAATTAGCAATTTCAATAAAGAAGTATAGAGAACAATATATAGCAAGTATTTTGTGATCATAGTATTAATTAATGCAAATAAGAATAGTCCTTAAAAAAATTAAAATCAACCCAGAATGGCTATATTGCTTGGCTAGATAATTAGTAGAATCATTAAATGAAAAACTGAAATCATGAAATTCAACCAAGTAACCTTTTAAAAATAAATTAATATATAAATTCTTAGAAAATACTTAAAAAGTCAAATAAAAATTGATTGAATGATTAAATTAAGTTTGCTAAGTTAAGCCTTATTTGATAATTAAACAAAAATATGTTTATTTTTATTATTATTTTAATTACGACCATACAATTTATGATACTGAGGCAGAATTAATTTTAATATATACTAATCAAAAAATTAATGGCTTTACCTATTACTAGAGTTAAAATGGTGTTAAAATATGAAATAATTGCAATATATGAAGAAATTTTTTCGCTTTCTTTAAAGATCAAGCTCAGTGATAAGCTAAGAAATGAATAAAATAGCCATTTGTTATAGATTGTTGTGAGCATCTAGCAATATTATTACAGATATTTCTTAATTTCTACTTATCTAAAAATAAATATAAATAATATTGAGTTAACATAGAGGCAATTTAATATAAAGGAGAAAAGGACAAGATAAGTTAGATAACAACTAGATGGTTTCAAGTAATCTTATACAAAAGGTAGAACTTATAGGTATTGTATGAAATTAGAAATTTAATACAGTCTCTAGTTTTGATTTTTATAAATCTATTCTTAAAAATTCGCGTAATAGTTCTCATTTTTATAGAGAAATGAGAGAATTGTTAGCTAGCATATTACTAATAATATTATTGATACAATTTTGCTAAGAGCTAAAGGGCTAACAATTTTATTCATTTCATGAGCATAAAAAGCTTTTAATTCAAATCTTTGGTAGCAATATTTACTCTAAATATTAAATTCTTTTGTGGATTTCGTTTATTAATTCATTTATTAGTTCATTTTATCTCTTTATTTTTTTTACTATATTTTTTAATCAGATAAAACTTTTAAAACAATCCATAAGCTAATTTCCTTAAATCTATCAATAATAATTATAGATAAGTGATATCAATTAATTAATTTGCATTCAGTAAATAAATAAAGGTTTTTTTATGTAATTACCAAAGACTTTGAAACCATAAAAAAATGTAAAAGAAATCAAAAAACCCTTGGGTTAACATAAAAACCAATCATTCAATTCTAAAAAAGAAAAATGCTATAAATAAGTTTTATTATCTTTTCAAACAAACATTAAATATTACATTTTAAAAAGTTAATTATGAATTTACTCAATTCAATAAGTTAGATTTCTTTTCTTTTAGTGAAAATGTTTATATTCCATTTTAATTTTTGCAAACTATACTTCTGTCAATGGTCTAATTTAAAGTTAATTTTTACTGGTGAATAGTCAGATGGTTTTAAATTCATTATATTAATTATAAATTATTAATATTACTATTTTTAAATGATCAAAATGAACTGTTTTTCTAAAACTTATAATTAATTTATAGCAAGATGCCATTAAAAAATTCCGTCGTTTGGAATTAACTTAAAATGAAATAGATTTTTTAATTATTTACTAAAAAATCAGATTTTGATATTTTATAATAGAATTAAAATTAATATTTTAATTTATTATAATTTCAAAAATACATAATTTTTTTACATCAAAATTTTTAAATTCAACTAAAAAATGATAAAATATTTACTCCAAACCTCATCAATCATCATTCAACTATCCCTTATATATTAATATTCACTTTTGTTACTGTACTGGATTAAAACAGTATAATCTAATATATTAAAATTATTTTATCAAAATTTAAGTATTTAATTAATAGAATTTTATCAACATATAGCTAGCTAGCTAGCTAGCTACTCATCTTTGATTCCTAATATGTTTATAAGTTTAAGTTTTTAATAAAAATATAAAAAATTAATAATTGATGTTTCACTAGCTTTTAACTTTTTAGTTATATCTCTTCGTTAAAGCTAAATTTGTATTTGATATTATTAAAATTTGTTTGTTCTTTTTACCCTAAATAATTTGATATAAAAGTTAATTAATTTATGAAAATACTTATTTATATTTAATTAAATTTCCATTAATTGATATTCATTATTTTAGAAAAAAGTAAAAATAAATGATATAATAGAATAACTATTTTAACGATCTAGAAAAAGTAAATATTTATCTTTTATTAATATTATTTAAATATTTTTATTAATAAAATAAAAGTTTTTAAGCTCTTCATTTTCATCCTAATTGACTATCCATATTAATCTGACTAATATGTACATTTGATTTATATATATTATTATTATTAATGTTTTTTTATATTTAATTTTCATCTTATTTACTATATTATTTTTCTAATTCAAATTATCATCTATGTTCATTCACTTTTAATATACAATTATTTTTTAACTATGTTAACTTAACTTTTATTCAATTTTACTTTAGTTTTTCATTATTTATTTTTGATATTTTTTCTTCATTTTTCCTAACTAACTAATTTGTTCAATATTTAAAAAGGTTTTAAGAAATTGATGCAATTGGTGTGTCAAGCTTAGGTTCTGGTTTAGGAAAGTGCACTAATCTCACAAATTTGACGCTTAATATAAAGTAAAAACAGTTTATTTTTATTGTAATTGTGATATTTTTGAATATAAAAATGAGTTTAAACAATATAGTTAACTCTTTTAATTTATTTATTTATTAGCCTTTTATTTTATTTATTTATTTGTTTATTCTTTTATTTTACTTGTGTTTATTTTTTATTTATTTCTTTGTATTTTGTTAATGTAACTAACTCATTTATTTTTTCATTTTCAACTTTTGCTTATATAATTAATTAATTAATCATTTTTTTCATCTAACTAACTTTAACTATATACTTTTTTTTAATATTTAATAAGGAACAAAAAAATTGGTGATGAAGGTGTATTAGGTTTATGTTAAGGATTAGGAAACTGCAGTAATCTCTCAAAATTGGCACTTGTTCTAAAGTAAAAATAATTTATTTATTTGTTTTAAATTGTGATGTTTTTGAATATAAAAATGAATTTAAAACAATATTACTAACTAACTCTGTTAATTTATTTATTTATTTATTAGCTTTTTATTTGATTTATTTTTCTATTTTTATTTATTCTACTTATGTTTATTCTTTATTTATTTCTTTGTATTTTTGTTAATTTAATTAATTTTTTCATATTCAAATTTTGCTTTTATTATTAATTAATGCATTTATTTCTTATTATTTGATATTCTTTCTTCATTTTTCCTTTCAACTAATTAATTAAATATATATTTATTCTACAATATTTAAAAAGGAACAATAAAATTGGCGATTAAGGAGTAAAAGGCTTAGGTCTGTTTTTAGAAAAGTGCACTAATCTCTCAAATTTGCAACTTTTTCTATCGTAAAAATATTTTATTTGTTTAGAATTGTGATATTTTTAGTATTATAATGCATTCAAACCAAATAAATAACTCTTTTAATTGATTTTTTAGCTAGCTTGGTATTTATTTTTCTTTTTTTAATTAATTATTTCTTTATTTATCTGTTTGTTTATTTGTTAATTTAACTCATTTTTTCATTTTCAAATTTTGTTTTTGCTATTAATTAATCAATTTATTTCTTATTATTTTATTCTTCGTTCGTTTTTTTCTTCTAACTAACTAATTAACAATATATTTTTTGTTCAATATTTAAAAAGCAATAATTAAATTAGTTCAATTGGTGTAGTAGACTTAGGTTTTGGTTTAGGAAAGTGCATTAATCTCTCTAATTTGAGACTTACCCTAAGGTAAAAACAGTTTATTTAAATTATAATTGTGATATTTTTTAATATAAAATGAACTTAAAACAATACAACTAATTCTATTAATTTATTTATGAGCTTTTTATTTGATTTCCTTTCATTTGTTATTAATGCTGCTTGTGTTTCTTTTTATTTATTTATTTCTTTGTTAATTTAACAATTTTTTTTATTTTCAACTTTCGTTTTTATTATTATTAATTAATTTCTTATTATTTCAATTTTTTTTTCATTTTTTCCTTCTAACTAACAAATTAACTATTTATTTTTTCTTCAATATTTAAAAAGTGACAATCAAATTTGTTCATTTGGTGTATCAAGTTTAGGTTCTTATTTAGGAAAGTGCAGTAATCTCTCAAATTTGGAACTTGATCTTAGGTAAAGATAGTTTATTTATTTATTTTGAATTATGATGTTTTGAATATAAAAATGAATTTAAAACAATATAACTAACTAACTAACTCTTTTGATTAATTTATTAGCTTTTTATTTGATTTATTCTTCTTTATTTATTCTGCTTATGTTTTTTTTATTTATCTCTTTGTTAGTTAATTTGACTGATTTTTTCTTTTAAAACTTTTGCTTTTATCATTAATTTACTAATTTCTTATTATTTCATTTTTTTCTTCTATCTAACTAATTAACTAAAAATATTTTTTCTATATTGAAAAAGTGAAAATTAAATTGGTGCAACTGGTGCATCAGATTTAGGTTCTGGTTTAGGATTGTGCATTAATCTCTAAAACTTGGCACTTGATCTAAAGTAAAAAAAAATAATTTGTTTTTTAATTGTGATATTTTAGTTTTAATATCAATCTTACTTATTAGCTTTTTATTTGATTTATTATTTTTTATTTTATTCTGTTTGTTAATTGAACTGATTTTTTCATGTTTAACTTTTGTTTTTGTTATTAATTAATTTCTTATTATTTCATTTATTTTCTTCATTTTTTCCATCTAACTAACAATTTAACTCTTTTTTTTTTCAATATTTAAAAAGTGAGAATAAAATTAGTGATAAAGGTGCATCAGTTTTAGGTTCTGGTTTAGGATAGTGCATTAATCTCTAAAACTTGACACTTGATCTATAGTAAAAAAAAAATATTTGTTTTTTAATTGTGATATTTTAGTTTTAATATCAATCTTGCTTATTAGCTTTTTATTTGATTTATTTTTTTTTATTTTATTCTGTTTGTGTTTTTTTTGTTTGTTAATTGAATTGATTTTTTCATTTTTAACTTTTGTTTTTGTTCTTAATTAATTTTTTATTATTTCATTTATTTTCTTCATTCATTTTTTCCATCTAACTAACAATTTAACTCTTTATTTTTTTTCTTCAATATTTAAAAAGTTAGAATAAAATTAGTGATAGAATAGAATAGAAATACTCGCACATATAAATGCACTCAGAATACATCTTAAAATTAATTTTAATTCTTTTTATATATCATATTATAATTAAGAAATTATATTTTAAAACGTAAAAATTATAAAAATAAGAATGTAACTATTTCAACTTATCAAGCTACTTACACTACTTCAACTTTTCAAACTA
>NW_002476536.1:49487-108254 GCF_000189635.1 Tetrahymena thermophila SB210 | reverse complement strand
TTTGTGTTTATTTTTTATTTAATGTGCATTAAACTTAGGTTCTGATTTAGGAAAATGCACTAATCTCTAAAATTTGACATTTAATATTTTTTAAAAAAGACATAAAACACATATGAATTTAAAACAATAAAACTAACCTTTTGCTTTTATATATTAATTAATTTCTTATTATTTCTTCATTTTTTTCATCTACTAACTAACTAATTAACATAATTTTTTGTACAATATTTAAAAAGCTTAAATAATATTGGTGCAATTGGTGCATCAGGCTTAGGTTTTGGTTTAGGAAAATGCACTAATCTCTCAAATTTGACACTTAATCTTGGGTAAAAACAGTTTATTTTTATTGTAATTTTGATATATTTGAATATAAAAAGAATCTAAAATATTATAACTAACTCTTTTAATTTATTTATTAGTTTTTATATGATTTATTTACTTTTTTTTATTTATTCTTCTGATGTTTCTTTTTTATTTCTTTCTTTGTTTGTTTGTTAATTTTTCTTACTTTTACATATTCAATTTTTACTTGTATTATTAGTTAATAACTTTATATTTATTCCTCATTTTTTCCTTCTAATTAACTACATATTTTTTGTTCTATATTTAAAAAGTTATAATTAAATTGGCGCAATTGGTGCATAAGATTTAGTCTCTGGTTTAGGAAAGTGCACTGGTCTCTCAAATTTGACACTTTAGCTTTAGTAAAAACAATTTATTTGTTTCTTAATCACGATATTATTTGAATATAAAAAGGAATTTAAAATAAAAGAATTAACTCTTTTTATTTGATTTATTTTTCTTTTTATTTATTATGCTTGTTTTAATTTATTTATTTATTTCTTTGTTAATTGAACTCATATTTCCATTTAAAATTTTTACTATTATATATTAACTAATTTCTTATTATTTCATATTTTTCTACATTTTTTCCTTCTAACTAATTATTTGTATATTTTTTCATCAATATTTAAAAAGGAACAATAAAATTGGTGCAATAAGTGCAGGCTTTGGTACTGCTTTAGGAGAGTGCACTAATCTTACAAATCTGACACTTGATCTAAGGTAGAAATAATTTGTTTATTTATTTTATAAATATGACTTTTTTGAAGATAAAAATTAAATTAAAACAATATAATCAACTCTTTTAATTTAATTAATTGCTTTTTGTTTGATTTATTTTTTTTTTCTTTTTATCCTTCCTGCTTATGTTACTTTTTTATTTATTTATTAATTTATTTCTTTGTCTGTTTTTTAATCTAACATATTTATGCATTTTTAACTTTTGCTTTTATTATTAATAAATAAATTTCTTATGGTTTCATATTTTTTCTTCAATTTTTCCTTCATTTTAACTAATTTACAATAATTATTTTTTTCAATATTTAAAAAGGGAAAATTAAATTGACGATTATAACAATAAAATACACTCACCTAAATACAAGTATTTCTACACTCATAAATATTATTTAAAATTAAATACATATCTTTAATTTAAGTTTAATTTGTTTTATTAATTATTGTTTATTTTTTTATTAATTTTTTTTAATTATTTTTTTTTTTTCTTAGAGTTTTTTTTTGGAAATAAAAATAAAAAAAGTACCTTAAAGGATAAATTCATAGATATTTTCAAAAAAACTTGTAACAATAAAAATAAATAAGGTGTATCAGTCTTAGGTTCTGGTTTAGGTAAGTGCGCTCATCTCTCAAATTTGAAACTTGATCTAAGGTAAAAACAGTTTATTTTATTTATTTTTCTTTTTTTATTTATTCTGCTTGTTTTTCTTTTTTATTTATTTATTTATTTATTTATTCATTCCTTTGTTTAATTTTTAATTTAAATCATTTTTTTTATTTTCAACTCTTGCTTTATTATTAATTAATTTCTTATATTTCTTATATATTTTTCTATAATTAAATAACTAATTAATTATATGTTTTTTTCTGCTTTATTTAAAAAGTAGTAATTAAATTGGTGATAAAGGTATATTAGGCTTAGCTTCTGGTTTAGGAAAGTGCACTAATCTCTCAAATTTGACTCTTAATCTTAAGTAAAAACAGTTTATTTGTTTTGAATTGTGATGTTTTTGAATATAAAAATGAATTTAAAACAATATAACTAGCTAACTCTTTTAATTAATTTATTTATTTATTTATTAGCTTTTTATTTGATTTATTTTTATTTTTTTATTTATTTCTTTGTTTTTTTGTTTTTTTATTTAATTCATTTATTTGCTAATATTCAACTTTTGCTTTTAACTATATATTTTTTCTTCAATATTTAAAAAGCAATACTTAAATTGGTGCTATTGGTTCATCAGGTTTAGGTTCTGGTTTAGCAAATTGTAAAAATCTCTCAAATTTGACACTTAATCTATTGTAAAAACTGTTTATTTATTTTTTATTTGTTAATTTAACTCATTTTTTCATTTTTAAATTTTGCTTTTGTTGTTAATTTCTTAGTATTTCATATTTTTTCTTCATTTTCTCCTTCTAACTAATTAACAATCTCTCTTAAATATTTAAAAAGGAACAATAAAATTGGTGATGGAGGTGCATTAGGACTAGGTTCTGATTTAGGAAAGTGCATTAATCTTTCAAATTTGACACTTGATATTTAGTAAAAACAGCTTCTTTAATTTTAATTGTAATATTTTTGAGTATAAAAATATTAAAGCAATAAAACTAACTAACTCTTTCAATTTACTTATTTATTTGCTTTTTTTTATTTGATTTATTTTTTATTTGTTAATTTAACTCATTTTTTCATTTTTAGCTTTTTCTTTTGTTGTTAATTTCTTAGTATTTCATATTTTTTCTTCATTTTTTCCTTCTAACTAATTAATAATTTTTTCTTCAATATTTAAAAAGGAAAAATTAAATCGGTGATGGAGGTGCATTAGGATTAGGTTCTGGTTTAGGAAAGTGCACTAATCTCTAAAATTTAATACTTGATCTTTAGTAAAAACAGTTTCATTGATTTTAATTGTCGTATTTTTTAATATAAAATTATTAAAACAATATAACTAATCTTTCAAATTATTTATTTACTAGCATTTTATTTGATTTATTTTTCTTTTTTTATTCTGCTAGTGTTTTTTTTCTTTACTTATTTCTTTATTTGTTTCTTAATTTATCTCGTTTTTTCATTTTAAACTTTTGCTTTTATTTTTAATTAATTCATTTCTTTTATTATCATGTTTTATACTAACTAATTAATTCTTCATTTTTTCTTCAATATTAAAAAGTAAAAATTAAATTGGTGATATAGGCGCATCAGGTTTAGTTTCTAGTTTTGGAAAGTGCACTAAACTCTTAAAATTGAAACTTAATCTTGTGTAAAAACAGATTATTTGTTTTGGATAGCAATATTTTTTGAATTTAAAACAAAATAATTAACTTTTTTAATTTATTTATTTATTTATTAGCTTTTAATTTGATTTATTTTTCTTTTTATTTTTTATTGTACTTAGGCTTTTTTTATTGATTTAAAATCTAATATTTTATCAAATAATTTTATTCTATTTATTTTTTTTATTAATTTATTTATTTACCCAAATTAATATTAAAAGGAAAAACTAACTCAATACATCGTAATATTTGGAAGTAAAGTGTCTCAAATCAAAAAGATTAGTTGCCTTAAAATTATTTTATTGATGATTAAAATGTGGTGAAATAGGAAGAATAAATAATTATAAAGAAATATATTTGAATACTGTAATAAAATATATTTTATTATATTTTGTAATCGGATAAATTATCCTAAAATATTAATAGATATATTTATTATTATTTTTTATATTTATAAATATCATATTTTGATAAGTTAATAAATAACCTGCCTACTTATTGAATAAAACAATATTTAAGAATTAAATATACTTAAATAAAGTAATTCCTCTAAAATCAGCTAGTAAATCTGGTTCCTTTTATTAATTGAATTTTTGAAAAATGCTAATCAGTATTTTTGTAAATTCGACTTAATTATTAATATATGATTATAATGAAATATTCTTATTAGAATTAAATTTCAATTCGCTTTCTCTTTGAAGCTTGTATGACCGTGGTTGATTAGTATAAAATTTTTTGATCTATTCAATAATCAAATTTACTAAGGTATCTAGCTAGCTTAGTTAGAGTCTATTCATATTGGTGAATTATATGTGAGTACTCAATAGGTTATTTTCCTTTTTAGGTCAAGAAAAGGGATAATGCTAAGTTTCTTTGTTAATTGATACTACATTAAATATATGATTCAGATCATTCTATTAAAAATTTCATTCACTGTGATATCCTCATTTTCTTTTTTTAGGAGTTCAATCATATCTAAAAGTGAAGTAGGTAGGTATCAAAACAAACTGATTTAGCTAATATGGAAACTAATTCATTGCAATTTACAGGTTGTTAAAGATCTTAAATTAAGTTCATAGAGTCATTATATGGTAATTCATTATACAACGATTCCTATAGTGATGGAGTTAATTTGAGAAATGAAGGAAATCCTTCATTTTTGCCTATGAGAGTGTTAATATGATTAAGAAATTTATGATCTTCATAATTTACTCACTAGATTAGTTTATCAGGATTCCATTCTTCTACTTCAAAGATGGAACTTATAGTCTAGCGTATCTTCTACACCACCATATGCGTTTGAAGGAGGAGTTCAGCTTATGTAGCAATCAATAATATATCTGAATCAGGAAGTGAGGTAAACTTTCTTCTATAGTCGCCTATAGCTCCTCTATGTCTACTATCATTTAAAATATCAATAAAATTAAATTAAGTTTTTGATTTTTTTCTCTCTATGGTTTCTTTAAATCTTTGTTAATCAAATAAATGATAAGATTGTTTTGCTTCAATAGCAATTTTTAATTAGCTGATTTACTTTTTTCTTGATAATTTTCTTGAAATATCAAATCTTTTTTTTGAAAATTGATATAAGATATTTAAAACACTTAAAATACTGTAAAGCCCATAATTTCTGTGCCCTTTACTCCATTCATTTTATTTTTATGATCTAGAATACTTAGCTACATTGACTCTCTGAATTTTAAAACCTCTAATGAATAAAGTATTGTATGTACTCTATATATTAAAAAGTTATTTAAGTTGGTATTAAATGCACTTATTTAGTGGATGCAATCTATATACCTAAATAACATGCGCTTGCAAAAAAAAACTAATGTGATTAGAGAATAATTAGAGATATTATTAATATTCCTATGATTACTGAGCTAAAACAGAAAAATCTGTTTATAAACATTATTTTTATAAAATTTAAGAACATTAATTAACTACTAGAATTTTTCAAATAATACTAACTGGCGATCTCTAATTCTTACTATATTTTTAATAAAATGTTTTAAATACAAATATTAAGATTAAATAATGAATTTTAAATTAATTTTTCTGTGATATCTCTTCATAAAACAAAATTAATAAATTAATATTCGATAATTAATTAATTATTATATTTATTTGTTCTTTTTATCCATTTATAATTAATTAATTAATTAAATTTCATAAATTGCTATTCAATATTTTGAGAAAAAAAAATAAATGAAAAAATAGATTAAAAAATATAACGAATTAGAAGAAGTAATTATTAATTTTTTTATGATTATCCTTTATATTTATATAAATTAATAAAAAAAGTTTTTAAGCTCTTCACTTTTATCTCATTAGGTTCTCCATATTGGTCTGAGGTATATTTAATTTATAAATATTATTTTTAATATTGTTAATATTTTTTAAATATTTAACTTTCAATTTATTTAAATAAATAATTTTAATTTTTGAAATTATATCATTATTCATTGATTTTTATTAAAACAAAAATTTTTAAGCTATTTTAACTTAATTTAAATTTAAATTTTAAATAATTTATTATTAATTTTTTATTATTTGATATTTTTTCTTCATTTTTTGCTATTAAAACTTACACTTAATAAAAGCAATTTATTAGTTTTGGATTGTAATATTTTTAATTATAAAAGTTAATTTAAAACATTAAAGCTCTTTTAATTTATTTGATTTATTTTCCTTTTTCTTTTTATTATGATTTCTTTTTTTAATTCTTTGTTAATATTATTAATTATTTATTAATCTTATTATTTCATATTTTTTCTTCATTTTTTAATTCTAATTAACTAGAGCGAAATGCCTATTTAATTTATAAAAGGCGAAATGTATTATATCTTAATAACATAATAAATAAAGCTAAATTCACTTAAAACAGCCTTATTTTTTAAGCTTTTAGAAAGCTTTAAATTCACAAAATGTAAAATTTGAAATAATATATATAATACCATATATTCCTATAACATATCATTTTTTGAAAAAAAATAAATTTTGAAAAATTTTAAAAACTCTAAATAAAAATTTGGAAAAAACATTTAAAATTTTAATTTTATAAATGTAAAAACATGGTATATAAAACTCGCTTTTTGTAAATTTGTATGGCAACTTCCTCTATATAATTATATATTTTTTCTTCAATATTTCAAAAGTTACAATATAATTGGTAATGAAGGTGCGTCAGGCTTAGGTTCTGGTTTAGCAAATTGCATTAATCTCTCAAATTTGACACTTAGTCTTCAGTAAAAACAGTTTATTTGTTTTGGATTGTGATATTTTTAATTATAAAAACTAATTTAAAACAATAAAGCTCTTTATTTTCTTTTTATTGTGCTTGCTTTTTTTTGTTTTTTCTTTCTTTGTTAATTTAGCTCATCATTTTATTTTCAAATTTTGCTTTTATTATTTATTAATTAATTAATCTTTTTATTTCATATTTTTTTTTCATTTTTTCCTTCAAATTAACTATTTAAAGATATATTTTTTCTTCAATATGTAAAAAGGTGTAATAAAATTGGTGCAATGGGTGCATCAGGCTTAGGTTCTGGTTTAGCAAATTGCATTAATCTCTCAAATTTGACACTTTATCTTAAGTAAAAACAGTTTATTTGTTTTGGATTGTGATATTTTTAATTATAAAAACTAATTAAAAACAATAAAGCTCTTTATTTCTTTTTCTTTTTATTGTGCTTGCTTTTTTTTGTTCTTTCTTTCTTTGTTAATTTAGCTCATCATTTTATTTTCAAATTTAGCTTTTATTATTTATTAATTAATTAATCTTTTTATTTCATATTTTTTCTTCAATATTTAAAAAGTTACAATAGAATTGGTGATGAAGGTGCATCAGGCTTAGGTTCTAGTTTAGCAAATTGCATTAATCTCTCAAATTTGACACTTGATCTTCAGTAAAAACAGTTTATTTGTTTTGGATTGTGATATTTTTAATTATAAAAACTAATTAAAAACAATAAAGCTCTTAATTTCTTTTTCTTTTTATCGTGCTTGCTTTTTTTGTTCTTTCTTTCTTTGTTAATTTAGCTCATCATTTTATTTCAAAATTTGCTTTTATTATTAATTAATTAATTAATCTTATTATTTCATATTTTTTCTTCATTTTTTCCTTCTATTTAACTATTTAATGATATTATTCTTCAATATTTATAAAAGTTCGAATAATATTGGTGCAATGGGTGCATAAGGCTTAGGTACTGGTTTAGCAAATTGCATTAATCTCTCAAATTTGACACTTGATCTTCAGTAAAAACAGTTTATTTGTTTTGGATTGTGATATTTTTAATTATAAAAACTAATTTAAAACAATAAAGCTTTTTATTGTGCTTGCTTTTTTTGTTCTTTCTTTCTTTGTTAATTTAGCTCATCATTTTATTTTCAAATTTTGCTTTTATTATTTATTAATTAATTATCTTATTGTTTCATATTTTTTCTTCATTTTTTCCTTCTAATTTACTATTTAATAATATATTTTTTCTTCAATATTTAAAAAGTTACAATATAATTGGTAATGAAGGTGCATTAGGCTTAGGTTCTGGTTTAGCAAATTGCATTAATCTCTCAAATTTGACACTTGATCTTCGGTAAAAACAGTTTATTTGTTTTGGATTGTGATATTTTTAATTATAAAAACTAATTAAAAACAATAAAGCTCTTTTTATTTTTATTGTGCTTGCTTTTTTTTGTTCTTTCTTTCTTTGTTAATTTAGCTCATCATTTTATTATCAAAATTTGCTTTTATTATTAATTAATTAATCTTATTATTTCATATTTTTTCTTCATTTTTTCCTTCTATTTAACTATTTAATGATATTATTCTTCAATATTTATAAAAGTTCGAATAATATTGGTGCAATGGGTGCATCAGGCTTAGGTTCTGGTTTAGCAAATTGCATTAATCTCTCAAATTTGATACTTGATCTTCGGTAAAAACAGTTTATTTGTTTTGGATTGTGATATTTTTAATTATAAAAATTAATTAAAAACAATAAAGCTCTTTGAATTTATTTGATAGCTTTTATTTGACTTATTTTTTTATCTTTTTTTATTCCACTAATATTATTTTTTTTTATTTATTTATTAATTTAAGAAATAAGTTTTAAATATATTTACACAGATTTATTATAAATTTTTAGCTTTTAGAAAGAATAATAAAAATTCAAAGAAATAAGCAAGTGTCTTAAATCAAAAAGATTAGTTGTCTTTAAAAAATAATTATGATGATAAACAAGTGGCTAAAAAAGGATGAATAAATATTAATTGTTTGAATAATATTATATATTTTATTTATCAATATTTTGAAAAAGTTTTTTTAACCTAAAATAAAAATAGATAGATAGATTTTATTATTGTTTTTAAAATATAAATATCATTTATATTTATTTTTGTAAGTAAATAAATTATTTATAAAATAAAAAATTTAAAAATTAAAATTACAGGAAAAAAAAAAAATTTTACTTTTTTAAATTTTATATAATAGTGTAAAATTTTGTTGGAGTTTATATTAATATAAAAAAATTATATAAAATTAGATGAAATAAATTTAGAAAAAGTTGTATGTATTAGATGATTATTTATCTATAATTAGTTTGTTATCATGAATTAAGCGCTACTTAAAGTTATAAAAGATTGAAATAATTTAAATCTAATAAACAAATAAATAAATATTACTGGTTTTTTGTATCTATGACAAAAACTATATTAGTCATAAGCAAAACAATACTACTAATGTGAATAGAAAATGATTTCAAAAAATATTTATTTATCCTAAAATATTAAATTTTTTTAGCTGCTTTATGCTAATCGGTGTATTAGCCTAATTATTTTCTAAAAATCTTTGATACAATAATAAAAAAGCTATTGAATGTTGTAAAATTAATATAGTAAGTATTGATTGTGTTATTGCTACAAATATCTTATAAGCATAATAGATAGTGGTAAATTAAGCATGCAAAGAAGAATAATATCATATCTATTAAGAGCAAAGATTTAGATCAAATAGCATATTCAAATTTAAAATGAAGAAATTGATAACAAAATGTAAATTTAATTTGTATTATTTGATAAATATTGGTAGTTAAAAATGGAATTAGCAGCAGTTTCTAAAAAGAAGTGTAGAGAACAATATATAGCTAATATTTTGTGATTTTAGAACTAATTTATGCATATGAGAATAATCCTTAAAAACATTAAAAGAATGACTATATTGCTTAGCTAGATAATTAGTAGAATCTTTAAACGAAATACTGAAATCATGAAATTCCATCAAGTAACCTTTGAACAATAAATTTAATAAATAAATTCTTAGAAAATACTTAAGAAAATTTTAATTAAATGATAAGCTTGAAATTTTAATAAATAATTTTATTAATCTATTTACACTATAAAATTTATCTAATTGAGTATAAATTAATTTTAATATTATTATTCTAAACAAAAAATTAATAACTTTACTTATAACTAGAGTTAGAATGGCACTAAAATACTAAAATAATTGTAATACACGAGGAAAGTATTTAGTTTTCTTTAAAGATGAAATTAAATGATTAGTTAAGAAATGAATAAAATAACCGTTTATTATAGATATTTATATACAGCTAGCAATATTTCTAAAGATATTTCTTAATTTCTATTTATTTAAAAATAAGTATAAATAACATTAAGTAAATATATAGGCAATTTAGTATAAAGGATAAAACAAAAAGTTAGAATAAATAACAGTTAGAAGCTTTCAAGTAATCTTATACAAAAGGTACAATTTAGAGGTATTCTATGAAATTAGAATTTTTATAAATCTCTTCTGAAAAATTTGCATAATAGTTCTCATTTTTATAGAGGAATGAGAGAACTCTAAGCTAGCATATTACTAATAATATTATTGATATAATTTTGCTAAGAGCTAAAGGACTATCAATTTTAATCATTTCATGAATATAAAAGTCTTTAAATTAAAATCTTTGGCAGCAAAATTTGCTCTAAATATTAAATTTTTATGTGGATTGCTTTTATTATTTCATTTTATCACTTTATTTTTTTACTAAATTTTTAGTTTTTAGATAAAGTTGCAAATTAAGCCAGAGATATTATCCTTAAAGCAATTTATACTAATTAAAAATAAGTGTAATCAAATAATTAATTTACATACATTAAATAAATATTTTTTAAGTAATTAATAAGACTTTCTAAAAAAATTTAAAAGAAAACATAAACAAATCTAAGAAAAAATAACAAAAAACTTATAAAACTAATTTTCTTTTTTACATAGATACATAGATAGATAGTTTTAATGATAAATGGTGATTTATTTTATTTTCTTAAAGAAAAATGCTACTAACTAATTAACTAATTTTATTTTTTAAATTATAAAATTAATGTGTGAATTTATTTAATTCAATAAATAGTTTTTTTTCTTTTGGTGAACATTTTGATTTTTCTTTTTATTTTTTGCTTAGTAATCTCCTGTAAATGGACAGATTTTAAGAAATTTTTATTGATTAAAAATCAGATGATATTAAATTAATTATTTTTAATTATAAATATTAATATTAGTTATTTAATTTATTAATATGGACTTTTTTTCTAAAACTTTTAATTAATTTGTATTTAAGTTTAACTACAGTATTAAAATATATTAAAGAATATTTAAAAATGAATTCAAATTTATCCATAAAAGTTTATTTTTGCATTTTTATTGTTAAAATTATATTCAAATAAAAATTTACATACAGCTAAATTCAAATTTTGGTAATAAAAATCTGTAAAATAGGTTCAATGTTTTTTTTATAAATAAAAATTAATATAATCTATTCAACTTTTAAATATAGTTAAAAAAAATAGAAAATAAACAAATAAAATTTTGTAAAATTAATTAAAATTTGTTTTTTATAAGTAAAATTTGATATCTCTATGAGATTTTATTTAAATTATGGTATCTAATTAATCATGGTAAATAAAAAAAGGATAGAAATATGATTGATCAATAATATTTCAGATTAAAGTATAACTGGCATGTAAGAGCATGATATTTATATAATTTAATAAGATATAATATTGCATTAAAGTTTTAAATTATTTGATCGTTTTTATAGAAACAGGAGGGTTTATTTAAGAGGAGTTAATTTATTTAAGTAAATTTAATTTTTAAATTTTTTTATTTTTACAAATAATTTATTTATTTATAAAAATAAATATGAATGATATTTATATTAAAAAACAATAATAAAATCTAATATATTTTAGGTTAATTCAAAATATTACTTAACAAAAAAACATATAATATTCAATTATTCAAACATTTCATATTTATTCATCCTTTTTTTGCCATTTGCTTATCATCAGAATTATTTTCTAAAGACAACTAATCTTTTTGATTTAAGACACTTGCTTATTACTTTGAATTTTTCTTATTCATTCATTTAGCTAAAAATTTTAAAATAAATTTGTGTAAATTTTTAATAAATATCAAATAGAATAAACTTTTAAATTAAAAATTATTTTTTAAATTAATAAATAAAAAAATAAATAAAATAACATCAGTGGAATAAAAAAGATAATAAATAAATAAATAAATCAAATAAAAGCTATCAAATAAATTCAAAAAACTTTTTTGTCTTAAATTAGTTTTTATAATTAAAAATATCACAATCCAAAACAAATAAATGGTTTTTACTTAAGGTGAAGTGCCAAATTTGAGAGATTAATGCAATTTGCTAAAGCAGAACCTAAGCCTGATAAACCTTCATCACCAATTTTATTCGAACTTTTTAAATATTGAAGAAAACAAATATCATTAAATAGTTAATTAGAAGGAAAAAATGAAGAATGAATATGAAATAATAAGATTAATCAATAATAAAAGCAAAAGTTTAAAATAAAATATTGAGTTATTTAATAAAAAAAGAACAAAAAAAAAGCAAGCACAATAAAAAGAAAAAAAAAATTATTATTTTTTATAATTAAAAATATCACAATCCAAAACAAATAAACTGTTTTTACCAAAGATTAAGTGTCAAATTTGAGAGATTAATGCAATTTGCTAAACCAGAACCTAAGCCTGATGAACCTTCATCACCGATTTAATTTTCACTTTAAAATATTGAAGAAAAAATGTATCGTAAAATAGTTAATTAGAAGGAAAAAATAAAGAAAGAATATAAAATAATAAGATGTATTTATTATAAAAGCAAAAGTTTAAAATAAAATTATGAGTTAAATAAACAAAGAAAGAACAAAAAAAGTCAAACACAATAAAAAGAAAAAGAAAAAAGAGCTTTATTGTTTTAAATTATTTTTTATAATTAAAAGCATCACAATCCAATACAAATAAACTGTTTTTACTAAAGATAAAGCGTATATCAATCAAATGAAATAAATAATAATAAAATAAAAAAAATAAAAATAAAAAAAAAATATATATATATAAATATTATAATATAATTTAACTAAGATGTATTCTGAGTGCATATTTATGTGCGAGTATTTCTATTCTATTCTATTCTCGAACCAATTTAATTGCCACTTTTTAAATATTGAAGAAAAAATATATAATAAAATAGTTAAATATTTAAAATAAAATGATTAGTTAAATATTATAAACAAAGAAAGGACAAAAAAAAGCAAGCAAAATAAAAAGAAAAAGAAAAAAGAGCTTTATTGTTTTAAATTAGTTTTAATAAGTAAAAATATACCAATCCAAAACAAATAAACTTTTTTTACTTAAGGTGAAGTGCCAAATTTGAGAAATTAATGCAATTTTCTAAAGCAGAACCTAAGCCTGATAAACCTTCATCACCAATTTAATTACCACTTTTTAAATATTGAAGAAAAAATATTTCATTAAATATTTATTTAGAAGGAAAAAATCTAATAATAAGATTAATTAATAATAAATGAAAAGTTTAAAATAAAATGATGAGTTAAATAAACAAAGAAAGAACAAAAAAAAGCAAACACAAATAAAAGAAAAAGAAAAAAGAGCCTTATTGTTTTAAATTTGTTTTTATAATTAAAAATATCACAATCCAAAACAAACAAACTATTTTTACCCAAGGAGAAGTGTCAAATTTGAGAGATTAATACAATTTGTTAAACCAGAAACTAAGCTTGATGCACCCATTGCACCAATTTTATTGCACCTTTTTAAATATTGACAAAAAAAAATATCATCAAATAGTTAATTAGAAGGAAAAAATGAAGAAAGAATAAGATCAATTAATAATAAATGAAGAGTTTAAAATATAATTATGAGTTAAATAAGCAAAGAAAGAACAAAAAAAGACAAACACAATAAAAAGAAAAAGAAAAAAGAGCTTTATTGTTTTAAATTTGTTTTTTATAATTAAAAATATCACAATCCAAAACAAATAAACTGTTTTTACTCAAGGCCAAGTTTCAAATTTGAGAGATTAATACAGTTTGCTAAAGCAGAAACTAAGCCTGATGCACCTTCATCACTAATTTAATTTTCACTTTTTAAATATGGAAGAAAAAAATATCATTAAATAGTTAATTAGAAGGAAAAAAAAGAAGAAAGAATAAGATCAATTAATAATAAATGAAAAGTTTAAAATAAAATGATGAGTTAAATAAACAAAGAAAGAACAAAAAAAAGCAAACACAATAAAAAGAAAAAATAGATTTATTGTTTTAAATTAGTTTTTTTATTAAAAATATCACAATCCAAAACAAATAAACTGTTTTTACTAAAGATCAAGTGTCAAATTTGAGAGATTAATTAAATTTGCTAAACCAGAACCTAAGCCTAATGCACCCTTTACACCAATTTAATTGCGACTTTTTAATTATCGAAGAATTATATATCATTAAATAGTTAATTAGAAAGAAAAAATAAAGAAAGAATATAAAATTATATAATTAATTAATAATAAATGAAAGGTTTAAAATAAAATGATGAGTTAAAAAAACATAGAAAGAGCAAAAAAAAGCAAACACAATAAAAAGAAAAAGAAAAAGAAAAAAGAGCTTTATTGTTTTAAATTAGTTTTTATAATTCAAAATATCACAATCCAAAACAAATAAACTGTTTTTACAAAAGGCTAAGTGTCAAATTTGAGAGCTTAATACATTTTGTTAAACCAGAACCTAAGCTTGATGCGCCCATTGCACCAATTTTATTGCACCTTTTTAAATATTAACAAAAAAATATATCATTAAATGTTAATTAGAAGAAAAAAATAAAGAAAGAATATGAAATAATAAGATTAATTAATTAGTAATAAAAGCAAAAGTTTAAAATAAAATGATGAGTTAAATAATCAAAGAAAGAAAAAAAAAAAGTAAGCACAATAAATAGAAAAAAAAAGAGCTTTATTCTTTTAAATTTGTTTTTATAATTAAAAACATCACAATCCAATACAAATAAACTGTTTTTACTTAAGGCAAAGTGTCAAATTGGAGAGATTAATGCAATTTGCTAAACCAGAACCTAAGCCTGATGCCCCTTTATTACCAATTTAATTGTTACTTTTAAAATTTTGAAGAAATAATATATCATTAAATAGTTAATTAGAAGGAAAAAATGAAGGAAAAATATGAAATAATAAGATTTATTAATTAATTAATAATAAAAGCAAAAATTTAAAATAAAATAATGAGTTAAATAAACAAATTAAGAACAAAAAAAAGTAAGCATGATAAAAAGAAAAAGAAAAAATAGGTTTATTGTTTTAAATTAGTTTTTAAAATTAAAAATATCACAATCCAAAACAAATAAACTGTTTTTACTTAAGGTTAAATGTCAAATTTGAGAGATTAATGCAATTTGCTAAAACAGAACCTAAATCGGATGAACCTTTATCACCAATTTAATTTTCACTTTTAAATATTGAAGAAAAAATATTTTTAAATTATTATTTAGAAGGAAAAAATGAAGGAAAATATGAAATAATAAGATTAATTAATAATAAATGAAAAGTTTAAAATAAAAAAATGAGTTAAATAAACAAATAAAAAACAAAAAAAAGCAAACACAAATAAAAGAAAAAGAAAAAAGAGCTTTTTGTTTTAAATTTGTTTTAATAATTAAAAATATCAAAATCCAAAACAAATAAACTGTTTTTACTAAAGGCTAATTGTTAAATTTGAGATATTAATGCAATTTGCTAAACCAGAACCTAAGCCTGATGCACCTTTATCACCAATTTAATTTTCACTTTTTAAATATTGAAGAAAAAATATCATTAAATAGTTAATTAGAAGGAAAAAATGAAGAAAGAATATTAAATAATAAGATTAAATGAAAAGTTTAAAATAAAATGATTAGTTAAATATTATAAACAAAGAAAGAAGAAAAAAAAGCAAGCACGCACGATAAAAAGAAAAAGAAAAAAGAACTTTATTTTTTTAAATTAGTTTTTATAATTAAAAATATCACAATCCAAAACAAATAAATTGTTTTTACTCAAGGAGAAGTGTCAAATTTAAGAGATTAATACAATTTGCTAAACCAGAACCTAAGCTTGATGCACCCTTTGCACCAATTTTATTGCACCTTTTTAAATAATTAAGGAAAAATATATCATTAAATAGTTAATTAGAAGGAAAAAATAAAGAAAGAATATGAAATGATAAGATTAATTAATAATAAAAGCAAATGTTTAAAATAAAATGATGAGTTAAATTAACAAAAAAAGAACAAAAAAAAGAAAGCACAATAAAAAAAGAGCTTTATTGTTTTAAATTAATTTTTATAATTAAAAATACCACAATCCAAAAAAAAATAAACTGTTTTTACTTAAGGTGAAGTGTCAAATTTGAGAGATTAATGCAATTTGCTAAAGCGGAACCTAAGCCTGATGCATCTTTATCACCAATTTAATTGTAACTTTTTAAATATTAACAAAAAAATATATCATTAAATAGTTAATTAGAAGGAAAAAATGAAGAAAAATATGAAATAATAAGATTAATTAATAATAAAAATAGAAGTTTCAAATAAAATGATGAGTTAAATAAACAAAAAAAGACAAACACAATAAAAAGAAAAAGAAAAAAGAGCTTTATTGTTTTAAATTAGTTTTTATTATTAAAAATATCACAATCCAAAACAAATAAAGTGTTTTTACTCAAGGTGAAGTGTCAAATTTGAGATATTAATGCAATTTGCTAAACCAGAACCTAAGCCTGATGCACCAATTGCACCAATTTTATTACACCTTTTTACATATTGAAGAAAAAATATATCATTAAATAGTTAATTAGAACGAAGAAATGAAGAAAAAATATGAAATAATAAGATTAATTAATAAATGAAAAGTTTAAAATAAAATGATGAGTTAAATAAACAAAAAAAGACAAACACAATAAAAAGAAAAAGAAAGAAAAAAGAGCTTTATTGTTTTAAATTAGTTTTTATTATTAAAAATATCACAATCCAAAACAAATAAAGTATTTTTACTCAAGGTGAAGTGTCAAATTTGAGATATTAATGCAATCTGCTAAACCAGAACCTAATTCTGATGCACCTTTATCACCAAAATAATTTGACCTTTTTAAATATTGAGAAAAAATATATCATAAAATATTTAATTAGAACACACAAAAAAGTATGCTCAAAAAGAAATAAGAGCTTAATTGTTTTAAATTTGTTTTTTTATAATTAAAAATATCACAATCCAAAACAAATAAATTGTTTTTACCCAAGGTGAAGTATCAAATTTGAGAGATTAATGCAATTTGCTAAAGAAGAACATAATTTTGATGCACCCATTGCACCAATATAATTGCCACTTTTTAAATATTGAAGAAAAGATATTTCATTGAATAGTTATTTAGAAGGAAAAAAATGAAGATAAATATGAAATAATAAAGGAAAAATTTTTAAATAAAATGATGAGTTTAATAAACAAAGAAAAAACAAAAAAAAAAGCAAGCACAATAAAAACAAAAAGAAAAAAGAACTTTATTGTTTTAAAATAGTTTCATAATTAAAAATATCACAATCCAAAACAAATAAACGATTTTTACTTAAGATGAAGTGCCAAATTTGAGAGATTAATGCAATTTGCTAAACCAGAACCTAAGCCTGATGCACCTTCATCACAAATTTTATTCCACCTATTTAAATATTAAAGAAAAATATATCATAAAATAGTTAATTAGAAGGAAAAAATGAAGAAAGAAAATCAAATAATAAGATTAATTAATAATAAAAGCAAATGTTTAAAATAAAATAATGAGTTAGATAATAAAAAAAGAACAAAAAAAAGCAAGCATAATAAAAAGAAAAAGAAAAAGTAAAAAGAGCTTTATTGTAAAAATAATTAAAAACATCACAATCCAAAACAAATAAACTGTTTTTACGAAAGATCAAGTGTCAAATTTGAGAGATTAATACAATTTGCTAAACCAGAACCTAAGCCTGATGCACCCATTACACCAATTACATTACCACTTTTTAAATATTGAAGAAAAAATATATCATTAAATAGTTAATTAGAAATCAAAAAAAAGCATTCTCAATATCTCAATAAAAAGAAAAAGAAAAAAGAGGTTTATTGTTTTAAATTAGTTTTTATAATTAAAAATATCACAATCTAAAAGAAATAAACTGTTTTTACTAAAGATCAAGTGTCAAATTTGAGAGGTTAATTACATTTTTAAAAGCAGAACATAAGCCTGATGCATCCATTGCACCAATTTAATTGGACCTTTTTAAATATTGAAGAAAAAATATACCATTAAATAGTTAATTAGAAGGAAAAAATGAAGAAAGAATATGAAATAATAAGATTAATTAATAATAAAAGCAAAAGTTGAAAATAAAATAATGAGTTAAATAAACAAAGAAAGAACAAAAAAAGCAAGAACTATAAAAAGAAAAAGAAAAGTGAGCTTTATTGTTTTAAATTAGTTTCTATCATTAAAATATCACAATCAAAAACAAATAAACTGTTTTTACTTAAGGTGAAGTGTCAAATTTGAGAGATTAATGCAATTTGCTAAAGCAGAACCTAAGCCTGATACGCCCATTGCACCAATTACATTATCACTTTTTAAATATTTAAGAAAAAATATATCTTTAAATAGAGTAAGTTGCCATACAAATTTACAAAAAGTACCGTTTTTACATTTTATAAAATTAAAATTTTAAATATTTTTACCTAATTTTCTTTCATCCCAGGGAATTTAATGAACTTATATTTTTTGAAAAAAGCCCATTTTTGTAAAATTTTTCAAAATTTATTTTTCTTAAAAAAAATGATATGTTATAAAAATATAAGGTATAAATTATTTCAAATTTTGCATTTTTTGAACTAAAGCTTTCTAAAAACTAAAAAATAAAGCTTTTTGAAGCTAATTTAGCTTTATTTATTATTTTATTAAGATATTTTACATTTTGCCTTTTATAAATTAAATAGGCATTTCACTCTTGTTAATTAGAAGGAAAAAATGAAGAAAAAATATGAAATAATAATATTAATTAATAATTAATAAAATTAACAAAGAATGAAAAAATAAAATGGAAAATAAATCAAGTAAATTAAAAGAGCTCTAATGTTTTAAATTAACTTTTGTAATTAAAAATATTACAATTCAAAACTAGTAAATTGCTTTTATTAAGTGTAAGTTTTAATAGCAGAAAATAAAGAAAATATATCAAATAATAAAAAAATGAATAATAAATAATTAAAAATTGAAATGAAAATTAAGTTAAAATAGTTAAAAAATTTTTATTTTTATAAAAATCAATAAAGAATGATAATAATTTCTATTACAAAAATTATTTATTTAAATAAATTGAAAGTTAAATATATAAAGAATATCAATAATAATAAAAATATTATTAATTAATAAAATATACTTCAGATTAATATGGAGAACCTAATGAGATAAAAGTGAAGAGCTTATAAACTTTTATTGTTAATTTATATAAATTTGAAGGATATAAATAAAAAAATAAATAATTACTTCTTCTAATTTTTCGTAATATTTAATCTATTATATCATTTATTTTTTTTCAAAAATATTGAATCACAATTTATGAAATTTAATTAATTATAAATGGATAAAAACAACAAATAAATATAATAATTAATTATCAAATATTATTTATATATTTGGTTATATGAAGAAATATCATAGAAAAGTTAATTTAACATTGATTATTTTAACTTAATATTTGTATTTAAAACATATACTTAAAAATACAGTAGGAATTAGAGATGGCCAGTTATTTAATCATATTTGAAAAAATTCTAGTAGTTAATGTTCTTAAATATTATAAAAATAATATTTATAAGTAGATTTTTCTGTTTTAGTTCTCTAATTTTAGGAATTTTTATAATACCTTTAATTAAATCAAGATGCCATACAAAAATTTCGTGGTTTGCATGCCACTTATGATAAAATAGATTTTTATTAAATAAATAAAAAATCTGATTTGATATTTTATAATAGAATTATAATCAAAAATAAATAAATAATTTTTTTACATCAAAAATTTTAAATTGAATTCTTAATTAAAGTTTAAAAAATAAAATAATTAATTACTATAATTAGTATAAATAAATAAATATATAATTAAATAAATAAATAATTATTTGCATATCTTTATTTTGTGTGTTTAACTATTAATAATAATAGTAATAATTAAATTTCAGAGCATTAATTAATTAATTTCTAGAATTTTTTCAAATATGATTAACTAACTAACTGCCATCTCTAATTCCTACAATATTTTTATTTATATGTTTTAAATATAAATATTAAGATTAAATTATGAATTTTAAATTAATTTTTCTGTGATATCTCTTCATAAAACAAAATAAATAATTTATTATTTGATAATTACTTATTAAATTTTATTTGTTCTTTTTATCCATTATAATTAATTAAATTTCATAATTTGCTATTCAATATTTTTGAAAAAAAAAATAAATGTTATAATAGATTAAATATTACAACAGATTAGAAGAAGTAATTATTAATTTTTTTATTAATATCCTTTAAATTTAAATAAATTAATAAAAAAAGTTTTTAAGCTCTTCACTTTTATCTCATTAGATACTCCATATTGATCTCAAGTATATTTTATTAATTAACATTACTTTTATTATTATTAATATTTTTTAGATATTTAACTTTAAATTTTTTTAAATAAATAATTTTTGTTATAGAAATTATCATCATGATTTATTGATTTTTTTAAAACTAAAATTTTTTAGCATTTTAACTTAATTTTTATTTGAATTTTAAATTACTTATTATTCATTTTTATTATTTGATATATTTTCTTCATTTTTTGATATTGAAACATACACTTAATAAAAGCAGTTAATAAGTTTTAGATTGTAATATTTTTAATTAGAAAAGTTAATTTAAAAGATATATTAAAGCTCTTTTAATTTAATTTATTTTATTTATTTTCCTTTTTCTTTTAATTATGATTTCTTTTTTTTTTCATAATCTTATCATTTCATATTTTTTCTTCATTTTTTCCTTCTAATTAACTAGAGTGAAATGCCTATTTAATTTGCAAAAGGCAAAATGTAATATATATTATTAACATAATAAATAAAGCTAAATTGCTTAAAACAGCTTTATTTTTGAGTTTTTACTAAGCTTTAAATTCACAAAATGTATAATTTCAAATATTATATATACACTGTATATTCTAACAACATATCATTTTTTTGAAAAAATAAATTTTGAAAAATTTTACAAACTTGTTGGGACCGAGAGATGAAATATATTTTTTTATTTTTTTCTGAGCTCATGGGCATTTTTTATTATATATTTAATCTTATTATTTCATATTTTTTCTTCACTTTTTCCCTCTTATTAACTATTTAATGATATTTTTTTTCTTCAATATTTAAAAAGTGACAATTAAATTGGTGATGAAGGTGCATCAAGTTTAGGTTCTGGTTTAGCAAATTACATTAATCTCAAAAATTTGACACTTGATCTTAGGTAAAAACAGTTTATTTGTTTTGGATTGTGATATTTTTAATTATAAAAACTATTTTTTTTTTTCTTTTTATTGTACTTGCTTTTATCTTTCTTTCTTTCTTTCTTTCTTTGTTAATTTAGCTCATCATTTTATTTTCAACTTTTGCTTTAATTATTAATTAATTAATATTATTATTTCATATTTTTTCTTCATATTTTCCTTCTAATTAACAATTTAATGATCTATTTTTTCTTCAATATTTAAAAAGTTACAATTAAATTGGTGCTATGGGTGCGTCAGGCTTAGGTTCTGCTTTAGCAAATTGCATTAATCTCACAAATTTGACACTTAATATTGAGTAAAAAAAGTTTATTTGTTTTGGATTTTGATATTTTTAATTATAAAAACTAATTAAAAATAATAAAGCTCTTTTTTCTTTTTCTTTTATTGTGCTTGCTTTTTGCTTTTTGTTTTTTGTTCTTTCTTTCTTTGTTAATTTAGCTCATTATTTTATTTTCAACTTTTACTTTTATTATTGATTAATTAATCTTATTATTTCATATTTTTTCTTCATTTTTTCCTTCTAATTAACTATTTAATGATATATTTTTTCTTCAATATTTAAAAAGTTACAATAAAATTGGTGATGAAGGTGCATCAGGCTTAGGTTTTGCTTTAGCAAATTGTATTAATCTCACAAATTTGACACTTGATCTTCGGTAAAAACAGTTTATTCGTTTTTGATTTTGATATTTTTAATTATAAAAACTAATTAAAAACAATAAAGTTCTTTTTTCTTTTCTTTTTATTGTGCTTGCTTTTTTTTGTATTTTCTTTGTTAATTTAGCTCATCATTTTATTTTTATTATTAATTAATCTTATTATTTCATATTTTTCCCTCTTATTAACTATTTAATGATATATTTTTCTTCAATATTTAAAAAGTTACAATGAAATTGGTGGAATGAGTGCATCAGGCTTAGGTTGTTCTTTGGCAAATTGCATTAATCTCTCAAATTTGACACTTAATCTTGAGTAAAAACAGTTTATTTGTTTTGGATTGTGATATTTTTAATTATAAAAACTAATTAAAAACAATAAAGCTCTTTTTTTTTTCTTATTCTTTTAATTGTGCTTGATTTTTATTTTTTGTTCTTTAATATTTTATTTAACTCATCATTTTATTTTCAACTTTTACTTTTATTATTAATTAATTAATCTTATTATTTCATATTTTTTCATTATTGTTTCCTTCTAATTAACTATTTAATGATATATTTTTTCTTCAATATTTAAAAAGGAAGAATTAAATTGGTGCAATGGGTGCATTAGACTTAGGTTCTGCTTTAGCAAATTGCATTAATATTTCAAATATGACACTTAATCTTGAGTAAAAACAGTTTATTTTTTTTGGATATTGATATTTTTAATTATAAAAACTAATTAAAAACAATAAAGCTCTTATTTCTTTTTCTTTTTATTGTACTTGTTTTTGTTTTTTATTCTTTATTAATTTAGCTTATCATTTTATTTTCAACTTTTGCTTTTATTATTAAATAATTAATTTTATTTTTTCCTATTTTTTCTTCATTTTTTTCTTCTAATTAACTATTTAATGATATATTTTTTCTTCAATATTTGAAAAGGAAGAATTAAATTGGTGATGAAGGTGCATCAGGCTTAGGTTTTGCTTTAGCAAATTGCATTAATCTCACAAATTTGACACTTTTTCTTAGGTAAAAACAGTTTATTTGTTTTGAATTTTAATATTTTTAATTATAAAAACTAATTAAAAACAATAAAGTTCTTTTTTCTTTTTCTTTTTATTGTGCTTGCTTTTTATTGTATTTTCTTTTTTATTTTAGCTCATCATTTTATTTTCAATTTTTATTTTTAATATTAATTAATCTTATTAAATCATATTATTTCTTCATATTTTCCCTCTTATTAACTGTTTAATTATATTTTTTATCTTCAATATTTAAAAAGTTTGAATTAAATTGGTGCAATTAGTGCATCAGACTTAGGTTTTTCTTTAGCAAATTGCATTAATCTCTCAAATTTGACACTTAATCTTGGGTAAAAACAGCTTATTTATTTTAGATTGTGATATTTTTAATTATAAAAACTAATTAAAAACAATAAAGCTCTTATTTCTTTTTCTTTTTATTGTGCTTGCTTTTTGTTTTTGTTCTTTATTAATTTAGCTCATCATTTTATTTTCAACTTTTGCTTTTATTATTAATTAATTAATCTTATTATTTCATATTCTTTCTTCATTTTTTCCTTCAAATTAACTATTTAATAAGTTATTTTTTCTTCTATATTTGAAAAGGAAGAATTAAATTGGTGATAAAGGTGCATCAGGTTTAGGTTATGGTTTAGCAAATTGCATTAATCTCTCAAATTTGACCCTTGATCTTAGGTAAAATCAGTTTATTTGTTTTGGATTATGATATTTTTAATTATAAAAACTAATTAAAAACAATAAAGTTCTTTTTTCTTTTTCTTTTTATAATGCTTGCTTTTTATTGTATTTTCTTTTTTATTTTAGCTCATCATTTTATTTTCAATTTTTGTTTTTATTATTAATTAATCATATTATTTCTTATTTTTTATTCATTTTTTCCCTCTTATTAACTATTAAATATATTTTTTATCTTCAATATTTAAAAAGTTTGAATTAAATTGGTGCAATTAGTGCATCAGACTTAGGTTTTTCTTTAGCAAATTGCATTAATCTCTCAAATTTGACACTTAATCTTGGGTAAAAACAGTTTATTTATTTTAGATTGTGATATTTTTAATTATAAAAACTAATTAAAAACAATAAAGCTCTTATTTCTTTTTCTTTTTATTGTGCT
Source organism: Tetrahymena thermophila SB210 (assembly GCF_000189635.1). Classification (NCBI taxonomy): domain Eukaryota; phylum Ciliophora; class Oligohymenophorea; order Hymenostomatida; family Tetrahymenidae; genus Tetrahymena; species Tetrahymena thermophila. Next base: position 84,110 of record NW_002476536.1, on the reverse strand, counting down.
TGCTTTTTGTTTTTGTTCTTTCTTTCTTTGTTAATTTAGTTCATCATTTTATTTTCAACTTTTGCTTTTAATATTAATTAATTAATTAATCTTATTATTTCATATTTTTTCTTCATTTTTTCCTTCAAATTAACTATTTAATGAGTTATTTTTTCTTCAATATTTAAAAAGTTACAATAAAATTGGTGATGAAGGTGCATCAGGCTTCGGTTCTGCTTTAGCAAATTACATTAATCTCTCAAATTTAACACTTGATCTTGGGTAAAAACAGTTTATTTGTTTTGGATTGTGATATTTTTAATTATAAAAACTAATTAAAAACAATAAAGCTCTTTTTTTTTTCTTTTTCTTTTTATTGTGCTTGCTTTTTGTTTTTGTTCTTTATTAATTTAGCTCGTCATTTTATTTTCAACTTTTGCTTTTATTATTAATTACTTAATCTTATTATTTCATATTCTTTCTTCATTTTTTCCTTCTAATTAACTATTTAATGATATATTTTTTCTTCAATATTTAAAAAGTAGAAATTTAATTGGTGATGAAGGTGCATCAGACTTAGGTTCTGCTTTAGCAAATTGCATTAATCTCTCAAATTTAACACTTGATCTTGGGTAAAAACAGTTTGTTTGTTTTGGATTGTGATATTTTTAATTATAAAAACTAATTAAAAACAATAAAGCTCTTATTTCTTTTTCTTTTTATTGTGCTTGCTTTTTGTTTTTGTTCTTTATTAATTTAGTTCATCATTTTATTTTCAACTTTTGATTTTATTATTAATTAATTAATCTTATTATTTCATATTCTTTCTTCATTTTTTCCTTCTAATTAACTATTTAATGATATATTTTTTTTTCAATATTTAAAAAAGTAGAAATTTAATTGGTGATGAAGGAGCATCAGGCTTCGGTTCTGCTTTAGCAAATTGTATTAATCTCTCAAATTTAACACTTGATCTTTGGTAAAAACAGATTATTTGTTTTGGATTGTGATATTTTTAATTATAAAAACTAATTAAAAACAATAAAGCTCTCTTTTTTTTCTTTTTCTTTTTAATGCGCTTGCTTTTTGTTTTTTGTTCCTTCTTTCTTTGTTAATTTAGCTCATCATATTATTTTCAATTTTTGTTTTTATTATTAATTAATCTTATTTATTATTTCATATTTTTTCTTCATTTTTTCCTTCTAATTAAATATTTAATGATTTTTTTTTTCATCAATATTTAAAAAGTGACAATTAAATTGGTGATGAAGGTGCATCTGGCTTCGGTTTTGCTTTAGCAAATTGCATTAATCTCTCAAATTTAACACTTGATCTTGGGTAAAAACAGTTTGTTTGTTTTGGATTGTGATATTTTGAATTATAAAAACTAATTAAAAACAATAAAGCTCTTATTTCTTTTTTTTTATTGTGCTTGCTTTTTGTTTTTTGTTCTTTCTTTCTTTGTTAATTTAGTTCATCATTTTATTTTCAACTTTTGCTTTTAATATTAATTAATTAATCTTATTATTTCATATTTTTTCTTCATTTTTTCCTTCTAATTAACTATTTAATGATATATTTTTTCTTCAATATTTAAAAAGTAGAAATTAAATTGGTGATGAAGGTGCATCAGGCTTCGGTTATGCTTTAGCAAATTACATTAATCTCTCAAATTTAACACTTGATCTTGGGTAAAAACAGTTTATTTGTTTTGGATTGTGATATTTTTAATTATAAAAACTAATTAAAAACAATAAAGCTCTTTTTTTTTTCTTTTTCTTTTAATTGTGCTTGCTTTTTGTTTTTTGTTCTTTATTAATTTAGCTCATCATTTTATTTTCAACTTTTGCTTTTATTATTAATTAATTAATCTTATAATTTCATATTTTTTCTTCTTCTTTTCTTTCTAATTAACAATTTAATGATATATTTATATATAGTACCCTAGGGTACTGCCTTTTTTCAAGGCTACATACACAAATAATAATAATGTATTATATTTTATAATAGTTTTTCTTTTTTGTTTTTATTGATTTTTGATTTTTCTTAATTTTACTTTTTTCAAATGGTTATTGGTGTTTATTTATTTATTTTTTTTTATGATATATTTTTTCTTCAATATTAAAAAGTAACAATGAAATTGATGCAATGGGTGCATCAGGCTTAGGTTCTGGTTTAACAAATTGCATTAATCTAACAAATTTGACACTTGATCTTAAGTAAAAACAGTTTATTTGTTATGAATTGTGATATTTTTAATTATAAAATCTAATTTAAAACAATAAAGCTCTTTTTTCTTTTTATTTTTATTATGCTTGCTTTTTTTTATTCTTTCTTTATTAATTTAGCTCATTATTTTATTTTTCAACTTTTGCTTTTATTATTAATTAATCTTATTTTTTCATATTTTTTCTTCATTTTTTCCTTCTAATTAACTATTTAATGATATATTTTTTCTTCAATATTTAAAAAGTAACAATTAAATTGGTGATGAAGGCGCATACGGCTTAGGTTGTTCTTTAGCAAATTGCATTAATCTCTCAAATTTGACACTTGATCTTAGGTAAAAACAGTTTATTTGTTTTGGATTGTGATATTTTTAATTATAAAATCTAATTAAAAACAATAAAGATCTTTTTTTTTTCTTTTTCTTTTTATTGTGCTTGCGTTTTATTTTTTGTTCTTTCTTTCTTTGTTAATTTAGCTCATATAATTTTATTTTAAACTTTTACTTTTATTATTAAATAATTAATCTTATTATTTCATATTTTTTCTTCATTTTTTTCTTCTAATTAACTATTTAATGATATATTTTTTCTTCAATATTTAAAAAGAGACAATTAAATTGGTGATGAAGGTGCATCAGGCTTATGTTCTGGTTTAGCAAATTACATTAATCTCTCAAATTTGACACTTAATCTTAGGTAAAAACAGTTTATTTATTTTAGATTGTGATATTTTTAATTATAAAAACTATTTTTTTTTTTTTTTCTTTTTATTGTGCTTGCTTTTTTTTGTTCTTTTTTTGTTAATTTAACTCATCGTTTTATTTTCAAATTTTGCTTTTATTATTTATTAATTAATATTATTATTTCATATTTTTTCTTTTTTTTTTCCTTCTAATTAACTATTTAATGATATATTTTTTCTTCAATATTTAAAAAAGTTACAATTAAATTGGTGCAATCGGTGCATCAGTTTATAATTTTTGATTGTGATATTTTAAACTATAAAAATTAATATAAAACAAAAAAGCTCTTTGAATTCGTTTGATAGCTTTTATTTGATTTATTTTTTATCTTTTTTATTCCAATCATGCTATTATATTTATTAAATTAAGAAATTATTTTTAATTTAAAAGTTTATTCTATTTTGATATTTAATTAAAATTTACTCAAATTTATTTTAAAAGTTTTAGCTCAATAAGTGAATCATAAAAATTCAAAGTAATAAGCAAGTGTCTTAAATCAAAAAGATTAGTTGTCTTTAAAATAGAATTCTGTTGATTAATAACTGTTGAAAAAAAGATGAATAAATTTTTAATGTTTGAATAATAAGATATTTTTAAAAATAATATTTTAAAATAGTTTTTATAATATAAAATAAAAATAGATAGATAGATTTTATTATTGTTTTTATATAATAAATATCATTCATCTTTTTGTAAGTAAATATAATTATTTATAAAAAATAAAAAAATTTATTTTATATTTAGAATTTTATTTCTAGAATTTCAATTTTCTTGAAAAATGAATTAATACAATTGGATAATTTAAATTTGTTTGATTTATTAATTGTTTCTTCAAAAATAAAATTTATTAAAGGTATAAATAGTAATTTATTTATTAATAAAATTTTTTTCATTAAAAACTGACTCATCAATTTAAAATTAGAAAAATAGATTCAAAGAAACAATTTTTTAGAGCATACTAGACATGTTTGTTTTAGATTTTACAGCTGTTTTAAATTCATTTTTTTTAATTTATATATATTTATTTGAAATAAGATTGGATATAGTCGTTTTCGTAAAGCATATTAATATGAAATGCTTTGAAAATATTCTATGTTTTTTCTAGTGAATCAAAAAAGGTTTAAAAGAGTTTTAACCAACCTATCAAGAATACTATTGTGATAATAATTAATTATGCAATAAGCAAATAAAATAAATTTTTTTCTAAATGATTTTTGTAATCTTACAAAGACTGATTTTAATACTATCTAATTGCGTCTACAGATTCAGATATAATCTGCACTAAAAACTTAAAATTGATAAAAGAATATTAGCTTTGAAATTTAATATAATAATCAGTTTATTAAGCCAAGTCATTAATTGTGTACATTTCCATTAGTTCGTCAAAAGTTTAAAATACTTTGTTTATTGATAAAATTAATCCCCTTTATAATATCCCATTAAATAAATTTTCACATGTTGCTTAAGTCAAATTTGAATTAAAATATTATGGAAAATTTTGTCTGACTTGACATAAATCTTAATTTAGTATATTTTTATAAAAATCATCAAATAAATTTTAATTGTATCTTTAAATTCCTAAATTTGTTGTTAAATTTTGTAATTATGAAATCTTTTGCTAATTAGAATCAGTGATATTCTAAAGAAAAGAATAATAGTAAGTTGTAGAAGGGAGATAATTAATACTTAAGCATAAAATTTATTCAATGTGAGAAGCTTAATTTTCAATAAGCAAAGTAAAGACATCTATAAGTGTAATTCTATCTTGTAAAGTAGCCCTTGTTTCAGTTTGAAAAGGGTTGAATTAAAAAATATTTAATGCAGGCTGAATGCATAAGAGTACTATTGCAATAATACCTAAGAAAATAATTGGCATATTAAATTTAGTTAAGTTATTAAATGATGCCATAGATCTGTTTCGAGAATGCTACAATCTCTTTATATATTTTGGTAATAAATCCATTTATTTAAAACTATTATTTCTCTTTTGACTTACTTTATTATGGAATTCTACAGCTTATTCTATTAAGTCTTTTCTATAAATACTTTGTAACATTTTTGAAGATTTATTGCTTGGTTGCATTTTTTTATCTAATTCAGTTACCATCTTTGTCCTATCTATCTTAAAAATGGCAAGTTCTATTAATTATATTTAAAATTCAAGAATTTGAGGCTAAAAAGTACCAAATAGTTTCATAACCTTTTCTCTTTTTATTTAAATATATATATATAAAGGTATGATTGAAAAAACCACCAAAAAGCTTAGGATACCAACTAGTATAATAACTGACATTTACTACTCTTCCATATTCTTAAATTGTGTTTATACATAATTTTCAACAATCAACTGAAGATTCTTCATTCTTGATTAAAATTAAACTATATTACCCCATATGAAGCTTTCTTATTATTCAGTGTAATTGTAAACATAAAATATTATTTAGTAGAAATATTGCATGATTGTATATTGTAAACTTTGGTTGTAAGATGTGATCTAATATTTTGAAACATCAGTAGAATAATAAAAGTAAATAGGATATATTTATATTAAAAAAGGGTTGTTTTAGAGCTCATCCAGCTACTCTTAACTAGTATTATTTAAAACAAGTTGCTAAAAATTATTGCTATAATCTTAAATAACAGAATTCATTTAAAAAAATACTTATACATTTTCTTAGTTTTGCAAATCTAAACTATCTTAAATGATTGGTGTGGTGCCTAACATATATTAATAGTTGGACAAAGCTAAAATTTTCATAACATCTATGAAACAAAAAATAGTTCCATCAATTTTCAAAAAAGAATCAATAAAGTTATCTAAGCTATTTATATTTTCCAAGTAAATAATTATAGTTACTATAATTAAAGTAATAGAAGCTACAAAACCAGCAAAAGCCATAATATACAAACTCTTCGCAAATATTTTTTATTGTATTCTTCTAATCATATTCTTTTTAATTCTATCTTCTTGGCTATATTTACTTGAGTTTACACTCGCTATTTCATTTTACTGCTCTTGTATTAACTCTTCTTTTCCTTAAAAATCTCTCATTTTTCTTTTATTTTTATTTGTAAGATTATCTTCTATGCTGAAGGATTTATCGCTTTCTGACATAATTTTTTAAAGTTAATTCCTGTCTAAAATATTGTCTCCATTAGAATTTTCATTTATTTTAAAATCTTTATATTTTTATTCAATTACATTCTAATTGTTTTGGAAGAAATTAATACAAAAATCAGATGGATTATTTGCTTGATCAATAAATAACTTTGAGTTAGCTGTGATTATTTAGTTAGAATCAAATTAATCATTTGCAAGTAGATATTATTTTTGTCTGTGATGTGATAAACTATGGTCTATCGTTGTGTAAAAATTAATGGTATTATTGTTGCTATTATTTAAATTTGAAAGCATTTTATGAATTCCTATTTATTTATTCTCGTTTATATTACTACTTCTATATGATGTAATATCATAGATACCACCATTTTAATTTAATTAATCAATGCTATCAGCATGATTCTCATAAAACTCTTGCATTCTATAATATCTGTATGTACTAGGTAATTCTGAAAAGGATTTTGTAAGGTATTCATCTTTTTATTCTTAATTAAGAGCTTGATTTAATTCATTTCCTTTTATCGATTAACTATTTAAGTTAAAAATGCTCCATTTCCTTGCTTTTTAATATTTTTAATCTTCTTGCAAATTTCTTTAGAGAAAGCTATTATTTATTTCTAAATTTTAAGAAATTCTTCCATCAAATATTTGATGTTCTAATTAACTGAAAGTGCCAGTACTTATACTTCTTATCGTAGGTTTATTTAAATTACTATGTATTTCTCTTTAAATTAATTGCTTATTTAACTCATCAATAATTTTATTCTTCTTGTTTTGATTTGTTTCTTTTTCGTAACTCTCTATTTCTAGATAAGTCATATTGACATTAATTCTTGCTTATTTTTAACAAACTTTAAATTTTATAATAAACACATCATCATTAAAGGAATAAAGATTATTTTAATTATTAACAGAAGTGAAAATTAGATTTTCTTATATTTTTTAAGATTTAAACTTTTTATCTTACTTTACAGAAATCAAAACGCTGCAAAATTGAGTATACATTTACTTTTTCTGTATTATTTCTTGTAGATTCAAAATCATATTAAAGATATTTTGGTTATCATCTAATTAATGTAATAATATAAAATATTAAGTTTTTAGTTAAAATAAAAAATCTAAGTAAATTAAAAAAATTAAAAAAAAATAATTTATGAATTAAAATTACCAATTTTCTTTTCTGTAGTTTAAAATAATTCACAGTAAATTTTTTTAGAATAATCTGTAATATTTCCCTTTTCATCAAATAGAATATAGTCTTTTTAATTATTTATTTTTTTTATTAATGCGCAAACTCCAACATCTTCAGTTAGCATTTCTATTTTGATTCTTAATGAAATAGGAAAAACGAATCCATTATAATCTAATGCAAAGGTATTTCTTTCCCCTTTATTATAATTATTATCAAATTTAAAACCAACCAAAATTAGTAAATAAAAACTGAAATTACCTTTTCCAATAATACTCATTGAGTCTTGATCAATAAAATTTTATATCATTTTATCATGATCTTTCTTTATTGCCTTAGGAATTAATATATTTAGTTACTTTCCTACCACCATATCAGGTTTAATGCCAAAAATTTTAAAAAAAGAGTTTGAAACCAAATTAATAGAAAATGTGTTTTTTAATAGAGAAGAAAAAACAACGCAATTTTTTCCATAGAAATAATTTTATTTCAAACAATTTATCTTATAGTTTTTTTATTTTTAAGCAAGCTCTAAATTATAAAAAGCCTCTTTTTAAAATTAGGATATTCTTCTATTTTAAAAATCTAAAACTTAAACGTAAATGCAAACTAAATATTAAAGATCTAAGTCATTAGGGTTTATTTTTAAAAGTTCTATAAAGTTTGACTCAATTTCTTCCTTTAATTCTAACAATGGGGTAGATAAATCTTGAATAAATTTTAAAGAAATAAAATCTCCACAAAGCAAATCATAAAACTGGCCGCTCTAAATCAATGCAGATCTAAGCTTTTCTTTGCATTCATTAATTTTATCACCAAAATAAATAGCATCCATCATATTGATTTTTTAGTTTTCAATATTTGAATTAAAAAAAGTATCTTCATAAAACTTTATAATTCTCTCTTTGAGTTAATAATAGTAAAATATTTGAGATGATTTCATTTGATTAGTTTTGATGAATTGTTATGAAATTTATTCAAGATTTATTAAAACTTAAAGTGGATCTTTTATAATTTCAAATAGATAGTTGAGCTACACAAATCTTAGAATGATAACATTGTCATTTTTATCATTTCTTTAATAATTCTAAATAAATTTTTCGATTGTATAATAAATTACTTTTTCTATGAACTCTTTTTTAGAATATTTTTCTGTATTTTCTTCAGATTTTATTTCAGAATTAAATTCCTTTATGATTAAAGATAAATATTTTATTTTTTTTAAAGTAAAAAATTCAAAAATGTTGGTGGAGTTTGCGGTGGAATAAATTATAAATTGCATAATATCTAATTAAATTAAGTTAGATTTTATTAGATGAAGGTTTATGTTTAATTATTGGAAATTATCCCAAATAAAAAGCTGTAACTTAATTTCCAACAAAAAATTAAAGAAGAACTTTACAGATTTTTTTGATCTATGGCAAAAATAGAAGTCTTTGGTAGGGCAATATAATTAATGGGAATTAATAATACTTTCAATTACTATTTTATAATCCTTTTATATAAGATTTTTTTAGTTAATCTATACTTATTAAAGAGTTGATCTTAAAATTTTCTAGAAATTTTCTATGCTACATTAAAAGAGTTGTTGAGTATTGCAAAAGAGATAAAGTTAGTTTTGGTTATGATATTGTTAGAATTATCTTATGATCATGATGGTTAAAGGAACAGTTAGTAAGCATACAAGAATGATATCTGAGCTATTAAAAACAAAGATTTGAATCAAATAGCATATTGAAATTTAAAATGAAGAAATCGTGAAGTAGATGTAAATTTTATTAATATCATTTGATAAATATTGGTGGTTAAAAATCGAATTAATAGTCTCTAAAAAGAAGTAAAGCGAAGAATATATAGCCAATATCTTGTGATTATAATGTTAATTTACCCAAATCAAAATTGTTCTTAAAATCAGTAAAATCAATCCTGAAAAGCTATCCTGCTTAGCTAGATAATTCGTAGAATCTTTAAAAGAAAAGCTAAAATCATGATACTCCACCAAGTACCCTTTTTAAACAATTAATCAAATAAATAAATAAATAGATTTTTAGAATACGATTAATAAATTTAATAAAAATTGATTTGTTTATTTAATTAATTTTGTTAAAAGATATTTTTGATTAATTAAAATATCTAGATTTATCGCTTATTTGATTACATCCACTAAATTTATGATATTGAAGTTGAATCAAATTAATAATGTAAAAAACAAAAAATTAACTATCTTACCTATAATTATTGTTAAAATTACATTCAAATATGAAACAATTGTAGCGCTAAAAGAGATATTTAAGTTGTCTTGGCAGATCAAGTTAAGGGATAAGCTCAGAAAGGAATAATATGGCCATTTGTTGAAGATTGTTGAGTAAATTTAGCCATACTTTTGTAAGTATTTCTTAAATTTTACTTATCTAAAAATAAAAATAAATATTATTGACTTTACATAAAAGCAATTTAAAGTAAAGGATAAAATGACAAAATAAGTAAGATAAGTGTTTTATGGTTTCAAGTAATCTTAGACAAACGGTAATACTTAGAGGTATTGTATGAAGTTAGAAATTTAATACAGTCTCTAGTTTTAATTTTTATACATCTTTTCTGTAAAACCTACATAATAGTTCTCATTTTTGTAGACGAATGAGAGAATTGTCAGCTAGCATATTACTAAAAGCGTTATTGACAAAATTTTATTCATAGCTAAAGGGCGAACAATTTTAACCATTTCATGATAATAAAAAGATTTGAATTTATATTTTTGGGAGCAAGATTTACTCTAAATATTCAATTCTTTTGTGGATTGCTTTTGTTATTTCATTTTATCTTTCTATTTTTTAACAGCTTTATTTAATTTTTTAGATAAATATTTCAACTCCACCAAAAGCTTAAATTCTTAATATTATTAATGCCAATTTATGAGATAAGTGTTATAAATAATTTAGATCAAGTAAGTAAAGATTTTAATGCTACTTACAAAATCTTACAAGTAAAGATTTTAATGATATTCACAAATTCTTACAACTAAAGATTTGATATAGATAGAAAGAACAAGTCAATGTAAAAAATTAAAAAAACATAAGCTTGATTATAAATAAAATCAACCAACATTAAAATTATTCATATTTTTTGAATATATAAAACAAATAATTTTATATTTTAAGGAGAAAATTCTAACAATAATTTTATGAAATTTATTCTTTGAATAAATTAGATTTTTTTATATTCTAGAAAAACTTTAAATTTTTGATATTTCTTTTTTTTTATTTGCTTACTGCTTCTCTGCCAATGAATTAATATTCATATTTTAATTATTAGAAACAAATCAGGTGATTTTTAGTTTATTAATATTATAAATAATTGACAAAATTTAACTGGTCAAAATAAATTTTTAGAGAGCTCATATAATAGCATCCAAATTGTTAAGGAAGTGTATCAAATTTTAATTAACTTTAATTAACAAAAATCTATTTCCAGAAAGAAGAGCTTAATAAAATATACTTGCAGCCTAATTGATAAAAAGAAAAGTAAATTAAAAAACTTACACATTTTATAAAGTCAAATTTTACTTATGAAAATATGCAAAATAGATAAAATTTTTTGCATAAAATTTTGATTAAGAAAAATTGATAATTTTTCTAATTCAATAGATGATATTTATTAATAGAATTTAATACAGAGAATATATTTTTAGTGCATTTACATATAAAGAATTTAAACGATTAAAGTTTTTGTAATATAGCTTTAAATCTTTTATTATTTCAATTGATTAATTCTCAAAAATTTTTTTTAATTATGAATACATTGTAAAAATTATGTTATATCATGTATATTTTTGTTAAGAAAATTGTTTTTAACAAAATTATGTTAAGAAACAAAATGATAATCAAATATAAAATTATTTTATTTTAGAACTTTATTTAGTTATTAATAAATAAATCAATATTTAATACAATCTTAAATATTTTTGATAAATCATATAAATTTAAAACAAAAACATTTATTTTTTAAGCTGATTTCAAGCTTAGCAAATAAAATAATTAATTTATAATAATTATCTTATCAAAATTTTATTTTTAGATTTGGAAATATATTTAAATTTTTTAATCTAATAAAATTATTTTTTATTGACGTAAAAATTTTTTAATTATTGATTTTTAAGAAAAATAATTATGGATTTATAAAACTTATGTAAAAATATTTTTTAAAATAAATTATTAATATTTTATTTAAAGTTTTGCTGAAAAATAAAAAATAAAAGCTTTGCCAATTTATTTAAGTAATTTTTTAATAATTAAAACAACTTATTAAATTCATCAAAGTCAAGCTTTTAAGCTCAACTTGAAAATAAAAAAATATTTGGATTAGAAATTTTAATATAAAATAAAAATAATACTATATAATCAACAATAAATTAAAAAACAAATAAATAAATAGGAAAAATTTTTTTTGGCTTTTAAATTATTGAATTATTAATTTTGATTAAATTAAAAAATATTTTAGTTTAATCTTATTTCGAAATGATGAATTTTAAATGTTAACTTATTTTATTTATTTATTCACTTATTTTATTTTATTTGCATTTGTCTAAAGTAGGATTGGATGTAGTCATTTTCATACAGCACGTTAATGTGAAATACTTTGAAAATATTTTTAGTTTTTGCTAATTAATCGACAAAGCTGTAAAAAAGACGTAGCCAGCCAATGAAAAATACTAAAATAATTATAAATAACTAAGCGATAAACAACTAAAACAAATTAAATTTGACATGCTGTTTGTATTCTTATAGAGATTCGTCTTAATATTGTCTTATTGCATCAACAGATTCGGATATAACTTATATTAGTAGTTTAAAATCTACATAGGAATATTAACTTTGGAATTAAATGTAAAAGTTAAGTTGTTAATCCAAGTCCTATATTGCATACATTTCTAAAAGTTCTTCAAAAGTTTGAAATACTCTATTTATAGATAAAATTAATCCTCTTTTTAATATTCCATTGAATACTCTCTCACATGTTGCTTAAGTCACATTAGAGTTAAAATATTAAGGAAAGTTTTGTCTCACTTAACATAAATTTGAATTGAGAATATTTTTATAGAAGTCTTCAAACATATTTTAATTATATCGTTATATTCCTAGATTTGTTGTTAAATTTTATAATTGTGAAATTGCTTTTTCGTTTTAATCAGTGAGGTTATTAGCATAGGTGTAATAGTAAGTAGTAGAAGGCACTTAAAGAGTAACTAAAGACAATATTGATTCAATATGAGAACCTTGGTTTTCAATCAGTAAAGTAAAAATATCTATGAGACTTATTCTGTCTTACAGAGTAGCATTTGATTCAGTTTTAAAAGGACTAAATTGCAAAATATTTAAAGCAGGCTAAATTAGTAACAAAAAAACTGCTACTATTCCTAACAAAATTACAATTAAATTAAATTTAGGTAAGCTATTGAATGATGCTATGGATCTGTTTCTTGGTTTTTGCTCTCTTCTAATATATTTTGGTAGTTATTATGCTTATTAAAAATAATTATTTGAAATTAGGTTTTTTTTATTTTAAGTCTTTGTATCTAAAGCTTATTCCATCAAGTCTTTCAGATAAATGTGTTTTTATTTCTTTGTTGAGGACTTAATGCTTTTAATAATACTTGGTTGTGCTTTTTTATAATTTTCATTTGCCAGCTTAGTTTTATCTATTTTAAAAATTGCAAGTTCTATTAATCTTATTTATAATTCAAGAGTCTGAGGCTAAAATGTGCCAAAAAGCTTCATAACTTTTTCCCTTTTTATTTGAATATAGATATTCAATGGTATAATTGAAAATATCATCAAAAAGCTTAAAATGCTCACTAGTGTGATAACTGTCATTTGTTGGGCATTCATGTTGTTAAATTAAGTCTTCGCATAACTCTCCACAATTGATTAAAGGTTTTTCATCCTGGATTTAAATTCAACAATATTTCCCCATATAAAATCTTCTTATTATTCCTCATAGTTAATAACATAAAATATGATTTCATAATAGAATTGCATGATCGTATATTACAAGCTTTATGAAAATTTTACAGTAGAATTAAATTAGATGTGAGTAAAATCATAAAATCCTGCTGCAAAAACTTAAACCAAGAAAGGATTATTTTATAAATCATTGAGTTCGTCTTAGCTGTCGTTATATAAAACTAGATCTTCAAAATTTTAATTGTAATCTTATAAAACAGCAGTAAGTTCGTAATTGACCAAGATATTTTATTAATTTTATATATCTTAACTATCTTAAATATATGTGTTACCTAACAAAACTTAATAATTAGACAAAGCTTATATTTTCATTACATCTGTAAAGCAAAATAATGCACCATCAATTTTCAAAAATGATGCTACAAAATTATCTAAGCTATTTAAATTTTACAAATAAACAATCAAAGTGACGACAATTAAAATAATAATAGCAATAAATCCCGTAAAAATCATAAGTTGCAAACTTTTATTGAAAACCTTTTAGTTAATTCGTCTTATCATATTTCTTTTAATGAGATCTTCTGAACTATATTTGCTTGAATTAACACTAGCTATTTCATTTTGTTGTTCTTTCTTTTACTCTTTTTCCTCTTACTCCTCTTCCTGAAAATTAGTGCTTTTTGTTTTCCTTTTGTTGAAAATATTGTCTTCTATACTCAAACATTTATCGCTGTCTGACAATGTTTTTTACGAATTAACTAAATTAATTGTGTTTTACTTATTAATAAGTTTGTTTGCTTTTTGTTAATCTTCGTTTTTTGTATTTTAAAAATTAGAATATTATTAATCAGCTGCTATGTTCTAATTGGAGGAAGGAAAATTATTAATTGAAAAATCAAATTAATTGCTTCCTTATTATTCAATGTTGCGCTTTGAATTAGTAGTTGCAATTTGATTAAAATCTTATTAGTTGTTTGTAAGGAGCAATAATTATGTGTGCTGAGAGAAAACAAGAGGCGATTGATTAAAATCTAAATAATTTGAGCTCATTGTGTGAGTCTTTTTTAATTACAAAGCAATATTAGGAATCTCTTTGTTTCTAATTTCCTTTGTGCTTTTATTCCTGCTTGAAGGTATATCATTTTTGTTTATCCAACTAAGATTATCTATTTAGTTTTCAAATTATTCTTGTTTTTAATTTTAATTTACTGGAATCTGCTGCTCACTGAAACACTTAGTCATATTTTCTTCTTTAAAATCTTCATTTTCATTAAAAATTAAATGTATTCTATTTGTACTGGGAATTTCAGTCTTTATATTTGGTCTACTTGCTTGTTGAAATTTCTAATCTTCTTGCCATTTCATAAGTAACAAGTTATTGCTATCTATGTTTTAAGGCAGCTATCTTTCAGACAAAAAATATTAATATGAATTTAAAGCTTCAAAATTTTTGTTTATTTGTTTAATTTAATTGTCCTACTATTCCTATTATATTAACTAATTATTTAATTCATCAATGATTTTATTTTTCTTGCTTTGGTTTGTTTCTTTTTCATAGTTTTCAATTTCTAAATAATTTACGTTCACATTAATTCTAGTTTAATTTTAGCATACCTAAAACTGTATTAAAAATACATCATCATTGTAGGAATGCAAATTAATATTCTTTGCTTAAGTTGTTGTTTCAATTTATGTGTTTGACAATTTATTTTTAAATTGCTATTTAATAACCATAGCACTGCAGAATTTTGTATTGAGCTACTTACTCTATATTATAATCTAAGTGAATGGGATCATTCTAAAGATATTTTGCCAATCATCTAAATTAATTAAAAAATTAAAATATTGTCAGTAAAAAATTAAATAAAAATTGTATTTAAACAGATTAATTATAAAATGTTAATGCTTACATAACATTTTTTCTGAACTTTAAAATAGATCATAGTATAGTTTTTTAGAAAAGTCAGTGATACATCCGTCATCATCAAATAGAATATAAGATTTTTACTTGTTTATTCTATGTATAAGTGCACAAACCCCAACATCATCACTTAAATTTTCTATTTTAATCCTAAGAGATATCGGAAAAATAAAGCCTTGTTAATCCAAGGCAAACAAAGAACGTTACCCTTTTAATATAAATGCATATTAATTAAAATATTTGAAAATTATGATTTTTAGAAATTTTTTTTGAGTAAGCTTTGATAAAGAATAAGAAAGAAATGTCAAAGCAAATACATGCTAAATAAATGAATTAAATTAATTTTAAAAAATAAATACCTCTTTCTATTAAACTTAAGGAATCTTAATCAATAAACTTCTAAATCATTTTATCGTGGTTTTTTTTTATAATTGCTGGAACCAATAAATTTAGTTGCTTTCCTACAATAAAATCCTTGTGGATACCAAAAATCTTAGAAAAAGAATTAGAAGCCAAGTTGACAACATAGGTGTTTTATAAAAGCGAACAAAAAATAACACAATTCTTTCCAGTAAAGTGGGATTATTATAAATAATATCTTTTTAATTTTTTTTACTCTTGAGCTGATTCTAAACTGTTTAATTGTTAAAATTCTGGAATTTTTCTGTTTTGAAAATCTAAAACTTAAATATAAATACAAGTTAAATACTAGAGATCTATATCGCTTGAATTTATTTTGAAAAGTTCAATAAAGCTAGACTCCAATTCTTCCTTTAATTAGAGCAGTGGCGAAGATAAATTTTCTATAGACTTAAGCGAAATAAAATCTCCACAAAGCAAATCGTAAAATTGACCGCTCTAAATCAAAGCAGATCTAAGCTTTTCCTTGCATACATTAATTTTATCTCCAAAATAAATAGCGTCCATCATATTTATTCTTTGATTTTCTATATTCGAATCAAAAAAAGTACTTTCATAATATTTCATTATCCTCTCTTTGAGCTAATAAAAATAAAATATTTAAACCACCTTCATTTTACTAGTTTTGATAAAAAATTAAGATATTTTTTATAGATTTATCAGGACTTAAACAGGATCTTTTGTAATTTCAAATAGGTAGTTGAGCTATACCAATTTTAGAATGCTTAATTTTTCTTGTTCATCGTTTTTTTAACAATTCTAAATGCATTTTTCTATTGAAAATAAAACTATTTTTTCTATAAATTCCCTTCTAAAGTTTTATTCAGACAATTAGTCTATTTGTAAGCCTTCATTTTTTCCCTTTTATAAAAAACAATAATTATAAATATTTTAGAATTTTTGATAAAAAGGTTTTGAATATTTTAAGAGATGATTTAATTATATAAAACTGTAACATTGATCTAATAGAAAATAGTAAATTCTGATTAACTTATTTACATTAAATAAGATTTATTGTGTATCTTTTAATTAATAAATCTAAATATTATACAGTAATATCAATAATTAATTCTAAATGATTTGGTTAGTTAAAATAAACTACAGTCTTACACATTTTCTGTATTTTTGGCAGAAACAAAATTCACTGTTAATAGCATGCTGAGACTAGTGCGCTTATACAATATTTTCATATGTAATTCCATACTTGTAATAAGAGTAATCTTGATCATTGATTTATGCATGCTAATGTACCTGTCTTATAATATTCAAGAAACTTTATTGATTGCATGATTAAAAGTCTTTATTATTTGAAAATTAATCAATCAAGTATTAATTTCTGAATATTTTCAACTTATTTATGAGTTTAATTGATAAAGGAACAGTGAGTATGCAAATGAGTATTATATCAGAGCTATTAAAGATAAAGATCACAACCAAATAACATATTGAAATTTAGAATGAAGAAATAGTTAAACAAAAGTAGATCTAATTAATATCAAGTGATAAATAATGCTAGTTAAAAATCAAGTTAATGGTCTCTAGAAGAAAGTAAAACGAAGAATATATTGCCAGTATCTTGTGGTTATAGTATTAATTTATGCAAATCAGAATTGTTCTTAGAGTCATAAAAATTAAACCAGAAAAACCATATTACTTTGCTAGATAGTTCGATGTTTCTTAAAAAGAAAAACTAAAATCGTGGATTTCCAAGAAGTAACCTGTTTTAATTAATCAAAATAATAATATACTAACTATAAATTAGATAATTTAATTGAAATAATTTATATTTTTTAATTCTAACTAATTTTTTTAAATAATTTGTCAATTTTTTATTTTTCTATAAATAGCTATTACCACAAAATTTAAGATACTCAAATCAAATTTTTCTAATCAAATCATGTAACTAAAAATTCAAAAATTTACCTGTAGCGAGAGTAAGAAAGATATTTAAATAAGAAATAATTATGATGTATGTCTAGTATTTTTGGCTGTCTTGAGAAACCAAATTAAGTGACAAGCTAATAAATGAGTAATAAGGCCATTTATTATATATCGTCGAGTGAATTTAGCAATATTTTTACAAATATTTCTTAATTTTAACTTATCTAAAAATAAATATAAATATTATAGAGTTAGCATACAGACAATTTAATATAAAGGAGAAAAGAACAAGATAAGTTAGGTAGCAGTTTTATTATTTTAAGTAATCTATGACAAAAGGTAGCACTTACAGGTATTGTATGAAATTAAAAATTTAATGCATTCTTTAATTTTCATTTTTATAGATGTTTTCTTATAAATTATCATAATAGTCCTCATTTTTATAAAGAAACGATAGTACTGTTAGCCAGCAAATTACTAATAATGCTACTGATATATTTTTATTGAGAGCTAAAGGGCGAATCATTTTAATCATTTCATTATAATAAAAAGCTTTGAATTAAAATCTTTGGTAGCAGCTTTGATGTTTATCATTTTTATCTTTTAACTTTTTTTAGATCAATTATTTCATTTCAAGCCTTTCAATGTTGCCTTTAGTTTTATTTATTATCAAATTTTTTATCAAAAAATACACTTACTCACTATTTAAAAAAAGTTAAGTCTATTTAAATTGACAAATCATAATAAATTCGCTCCTCAAGCAAATAATTAATTTAAAATTGTAAACGAATTTAAATTTTCTTTAATGTTTAACAAATAATAAGCTAACAAATTAATTAATTAATTAATAAATACATCAATTATCTTATTATTTGTTTGTATTTTCTTAAAACAAAAAATTTAAATTAGTAAATTATAACAATTTCAAAAAATTTAGATATTATTATGAAAAATTCCTTAACTAAGAAAATAAGCCTTTGCGTTTATTTAGCAAATAATTTTAATTTTCATAAACTGTTCAGCGAATTTCGAATTAATTATGCGCTTGAATCAAAAAAATATCATATTTGTTTTAAATACACTTTTTATTTTTTGTTAATTTTAAAATAATATTAGTTATTTTCATTAAATTTAATGCATATTTTTATTTGAGGATTTATGTTTAAATCTTTATCTATCTATCTATTTACCTATTTATAAATTGAATATATTATAACAATTATTTAGTTTTCCAAAAATGCGTTTACTTAATTACATTTAATTATTTTGCATTAGATAGGTTTTTAGAAAAATTTTGATATGCTTATCAATTTTTAAAATTAATAAATTATAATTTCTAAGATACAACTCCTTAAAAAATGAATTTTTAAAGAAAAATATAATAGAAATTTTTTATAAATTAAATTGAAAACAAAGTAAGATTAAATAGCCATTTTTAAAACCAAAATATATTAAAAGAAAATTACAATAACAATTTTCTGTTAACAAATGTTACAAAGGCTAAAATAAATCTAAAAAGTAACATATATTTTTATTTAGATTAAGCAGACAGAAAATTATTTTTTAGTATCTTTTTTAATTCATTTACTATATATTTATAAATATCGTTTAAAATTTTAAATAGCATTTTTATTTCATAACTAAAATTAACTTATTGGTATGTATTTTCAAAAAAATCTTTAAATTTTAAAAATTATGTTAATTAATTTGTTTATTTCAAAAAAAAATTTTTATTTTTTGTTAATTAAGTAGCGAAATAGAGTTTTAATTAAGTAATTATTTAATATCTTTGAACACAAAATTTTTAGGAAAATGTTTAAAAACTAATTTTTGTACAAATAATAAAAAAACAAGTCAACTTTTTTTACTAATTTTGACTTATTTGAAATAAGACTAGATAAAGTTATTTTCATATAGCAAGCTAATATGAAATAGTGTAAACATTTTATTTGCTAAGCTGAGTTAGGTATCAAATTTATAAAATAAATAATTCCATCCTATCAGGAATATGAGAGTTATAATTATGAGTTAAATGATAAGTAGTAAGAATAAATTAGATTCAAAATTGTCTTTATATTGAACTAATTACTCATTTTAGTATTACTTGATGCCATTAACTGTCTCTGTGATCACTTTTACAAACTAAAAAAAATCTATGTAAGAGTACTATTGCTGGAATTAAATCCATTTGTTTAGCAGTATATCTAAATCTGTTATTGAATACATTTCGTATAGTTCTTAAAATGTATCAAAAGCCTTTTTAATTGAAAGAAGCAATCCTCTGTTAAGCATTCCACCAAATAATCTGTTACAATCAACATGAGTTACATTTGAGTTAAAATATTGTGGATATGATTCTTTAACAGAGCATATGTCTCCATTAAGAATTGTTTTGTAAAATTCTTCAAATCTCTGCTCATTATATCTAGGAATATGCAGACTTTAAGTCAAGTTGGATATTGCTAAAATAGATTAATAATTCTAATCAGTTATGTTCTGAATATAATAGTAATAATAAGTCTCGGTAGGAAGATATTTCTGAAGAATTGTCATGTATAAGGTCTCGTAATGAGGAGTTTAATTTTCAATTAAACAAGAATAAATGCTAATTAAAGTAATTCTATCTTCTAAGGTAGCTTTTGACTCTTCTTGAAAAGGATTAAATTAAATTATGTTTAAAAATGGCTAAGCCAATAAAAGTATTATTGCAACAACACTCATTAAAAGGATTTTGAAGCTAAGTTTTGGTAAACTACTAAAAGATGCGATAGATCTTTTTCTTTTGTTTTACTGTCTTTTAATGTATTTTGGTATTTATTCATTGACTTCTTAATTGAACTTACTAGTTTGATTAGTCTAAGTGTCTACTCTCCCTTCTAGAGCCATTTCCATTAAGAGTTTTATTTGTTTACTGTTTTTTTTAGAAGATTTGTTGCTCATTGAGAAACTCTTATTAACTTTATTGACTAAATGGATATTATCTATTTTAAAAATAGCCAATTCAATAAGTTTTATTTGAAATTCAAGTATCTAAGGTTGGAATGAACCTAAGAGTTTCATAATTTTTTCTTTTTGCATTTATATTATAATGCTTAAAGGAATTATTGCCATTACCATAAAAATGCTAATTATGACGATTAATATAATAATCATTGTTTATTCATTATTCATTTTATTAAATTGTTTGTTGACTTATTGGTAAAAAATTGACTGCAAGTTCCTTGTTCTTTTTTTTAATTCAATAAGGTTAGTCCAGATAAAGTTTTCTTAAGCTTCTTCAAGTTTTATTGTATACCTATAAATAGAATAGTAGTATTCCATCAAAGTATATTACAAACTCTGAGTAACATTTGTGCTTATTTAATTCAATTAGTCATCCTAGTCAGAAAAGCCAACAGTGAATTTTTAAACTAAAAAAAGGTTATTCTATAGTTCATTAATTGATTCTTCATTGTCATTATGTAAAACAAGTTATTATAAATTTTGTTTATAATTATTAAGAACCAAAGGAAACTCTATTGTTTTTACATTTTTCTTTTCAAGTTTTTATATTGTTAAGTTATCAATAATGTAAGGATTTTTTTTAGAAGAAAGTAATTTTGAATAATTCTTTAAAGCTAAAATATTCATAACATCAACAAAACAGTAGATTGCATTATCTATATTCAAAAAAGATGAAACATATTAGTCTAAGCTATTAATGTTCTCTTAGTACATTAAAATTGTAGCTATAGTTAAAGTCACAAAGGCAAGAATCCCTGTAATAATCATAAGCTTTTAGCCTCTCGTATATACTTTCGATTATATTCTTTTAACCATAGACCTTTTCATGAGCTCAAATAAACTGAATTTACTTGAGTTTACACTTGCAATTTCATTCATTTACTCTTTCTTTTAATTCTCTTAGCTACGAGAATCAGTACTGCTCAAATTGATTCTATTTATTCTAATATCCTTTAGACTTGATTCTTAAGATTCTGACTCTTCATCATAAATTTAATTAAGGTTATTATAGAATAAAGTTTTTTACTTTTAAACTGAATAATTATTGTATTCTTAGAGCATAATATTGTTGTTTTGAAATAAGTTTAGATTATTTAATGAACTTTCTTAATTTTAGTAAAATTCATGATAGTATTTTTAAAAATTTTGCATCTTCTCCCTTTAACCAATTTAAATATTCTTAAAAGATTCTATACCTTCATTGCCATCTTAGTAGCAAGGTGATTTAATGCTCTCACCTTCCTATGTTGTATTGATTTAAAGTTAATGAGTGGTCCTAAAAGTTTAGAAAGGTATATCAGTTTTTTATTCATCTATCTTTGAGAATAAATTCATATTTATTTCTTGTTTATCTTCTGCTTATTTATTTTATTACAAAGAAACAAGCTATATTTCTCCTTAAGAAGAGAGCCCTAAATCTTCTTAAAGTGATTTTTACTGTAAAAGATATGAAATATTTTATTGTGATTAATGATTATTATTAACACTCTAAGCTCTTTTATGTTTGTTACTTCTTCTTCTTTGAATTCTTAAAGGACTAAACTAAGTGGGTGATTTAATGCTCTCTTCATCTTAAAAAAAAGTTTTTAACATAGTTTTAGTAGGGCTTAAATCATAGTTGAAAGATATTTAAGTAGCTTGCCTATTTGAGTAGCTGTTAATCAAATCAGGAATCTGGAAGTTATAATTACTTTAACTTTACTGGTTCTCTTTAAGATTATATAGCTAGTTTAATTATTAAATTATTCTTCTTTTTTTCATTTCATTTACTTCTCTTTCGTAAAAGTCAATTTCAACATAATTTATGTTTACATTTATATTGGTGGTGTTCACTCCTACCTTAAATTAAATCAAAAATACATCATCGTTTATTGAATAGGCTCTTTTACTATTTTTATTATCAGATTTAGTAGGAGAAGGCTATTCCTTCTGTTGCTTTTATTTTTTTATTAATTCTCTATTAACCACTAAATTACTGCAAAATTATATATAAAACTACTTGCTCTCCATCACAGTTTCAAGTGAAGGTATCAAACTGAAGGCATTTTACAAAATTTCTATTTAATAAAAAATAAATTAAATTAATTTGTTTGATAAATTGTCTAATTCTTTGTTTTACAAATTTTTGAAAGTTTTTGTTAAAATAAAGATTTTTAAATGCTTATTTATCAAATTAAATAGTAAAAAAGGTAATCTGTCTTAAAAACAATAAAAATTTACCAATTTTAGGATCCGAGGATTAAAAAATATCAGTAAATATTTTTTTTGAAAAGTCTGTGATTTTGCCATCCTCTTCAAATAAAATATATGATTTTTATTTGCCAAATCGTTAAAGCAAAGTACAAACGCCAATATCATTTTCAAAGATTTCAATTTTCAATCTTAAAGTGATAGGGAAAACAAATCCCTTTTTATCAAGAGCAAAAGTATGTCTTTCTCCTTTTTTATTTATATTATAGAATAATTTCAATGAATATTATTGAATCTAAGGGAAAGAGAATATTTTAAAAAAATCATACCTTTTTAAACTATATTAAGAGATTCTTGATCAATAAATTTCTAGATCATTTTATTATGATGCTTTTTTACTATATTTGGTACTAATAAATTCAACTATTTGCCAAGAATTGCATCTACTTTTATCCCAAATATCTAGAAAAAGGTGTTTGAAACCTTGTTAACGATATAATTATTATCCAAAAGCGAAGAAAAAATTACACAAACATCTTCAGATAAGTAATTAGTTTGCTTGATTTTTTGTTGCTCTTTAATCTATTTAAGCCTTTAAGAATTGCTGAGGATATTTAGAGCCTACTTTTGAAAATCTGAGATTTTTCTATTCTAAAAATCTAGAACTTAGATAAATACACTAGCCAGATATTGAAGATCTAAACCAAACGCATTTATTTAAAAAAGCTCTATAAAGCTATTTTATAACTCTTAATTAAGACTTATCAGAGGTATAGACATAATTTCTAGTTTTTTCAATGGAATATAATCCCCACATAACAAATCATAGAAATCTCCAGTTTGAATTAAAGTATTTCTAAGCTATTTTTTACAAAGATTAATTTTCTCGTCAAAGAGAATAGCTCCAATCATGTTTATTTTTTAATTTTCAATGTTAGACTCAAAAATTATATCCTAGTAAGAATTCATTACAAGTTCTTTAAGCTAGTAAAAGTTAAACATATATGCTCCTCTTATTCTTTTACTCAAAACAAATTAGAATTAAGTGCGATACAAATTGATAAGCGCTCTCGTTGGGTCGTTAATTATCTCAAAAAGATAATTCAGATGAGACAAACTCAAAATATTCATACTTTTTTCTTGCTTGCCTTTAGAATTTTAAATATATTTTTCCATAATGTCAAGTAAAATATGTTCAATATATTCTTTTCTCAAATGTCTCTCAGAGAGTTCTTGCAGCAAAAGTCTATCTTATATATCCTTATTTAAATTTAAAAATTAAAAACGTTACTTCAAATTGGATAAAATTAATAATAAAATAGCCATAAAAATAAATAACACTCAGAAGGAATTTTTGATATTATATTTTTTAATGTATGAAATAAAAGGGGTATTAATTTATTTACAGGAGCTCTGTACAAATAACAAAAGCAAGATTTATCATTTAAAGTGCATTGACCTTCATGAACTTAAACAATTGCTTAGTAGTTAATTCCTTATCCTTGATACAAATAATGATTTTAGCATAGCTTAGACTAATGGATAATCAGCCTTATTATTTTTAAAAATTTGTGAGTATTGCACTCATAAAGAGACTCAAGGTTTAAAAATGTATGAAATAATTGCTCATTTTTATTTTTGTTGTACTTTATAACAAGAATAATAGAAATAGGTATTGTAACAATACTAATTAGAATAATATCTGATTTTAAAAAAATAAAATTCTCGATTAAAAAGCAAAGGCAAACTTATAATGAGGCAACTGAAAGATATGAATAGATCTGGTTTAAATGGTCTGATAAATAATAACCTCTCACCAAAATGAAAAGAATTTCAATGAAAAAATAGAGTGTCGAATACAAGATAATAAATTTATGGCTTGTATACGAATTTAAAAATACTAAAATGGCTCTCAAAGCGAGTAGAAGTAAAAAAGTATTATCTGAATGCTTTGCCAAGTAGTTACTTTCTTCCTTAAAAGAACAACTAAAGTCATGCGTTTCGATTAAGAATCCTAATTAAAAGAAATTATTGTTGGGAAATGAAGATTTTTTATTAATTAAAAAAAAAGATGCCATTATAAAAGATCATTCATAATAAATGTAATGTAAGAATAAAAGCTAATATAAAACTAAATAGCTTTCTTAATAAATATTTTTAGTTTAAGGATAGTCTACAATATGGTTAAAAATTTATTAATTTGGTTTTTAAAGTTTTAAGTTATTAATAAAAATAGCTATACCGATCCCAATCGTCAAGAAGATATTCAGGTAAGAAATAGTAATAAAGTAAGTAGGGTATTCCAAATCTTGCAACAATTTTAGTTTAAATACAGAGCGTAAGGAGATGTAAAATAACCAATGATTGTAAACTGTTGAATAGAGTTAACAGAATTTTCGCAGCTATAATTTAATATTTTTGATTTCTGTATTTCTTAATTAAAACGAAAGTAACAAAGCTCCTACAAATAACATATTGAAAGCAAAAGATACAAAAATAGTAAAATAATAAGGATTCATAGTTTAGAAGTATTAATCAATTAAAGGAAATACTTATAAATACTATGTATAATTAGCTATACTTTTAAGTCGCTATTCATTATACTACTGCCATAAATGAGGACCATTAGAGTAATAATTATCATCTTTGTAAATGAATGAAAGTATGGTTAATCTACTAATTATTACCATTATGATTGATACTTTTTTGTTAAGTATAAACGGACGAATTAAATGAATCATCTCTTTTACATAAAACTTTTTCAGTTGCAAGCTATTAAAGCACTTAGATATTTTTGAACACTTAGTTTATGATTAAATATTTCTTAATTTTTAATCATTTAAATTACCTTTCATATCAATAGCTAACGACCAACTTATTGTTTATTATTTGATTTATTTTTCTATAAATAATTTTACTTTTATTATTATTTTTAATATTAAATATGTGTTAAATTGTTAAAAAATACTAAATAAATATTAAATAATTACTATCT
The DNA here is from genome assembly GCF_000189635.1 of Tetrahymena thermophila SB210. Classification (NCBI taxonomy): domain Eukaryota; phylum Ciliophora; class Oligohymenophorea; order Hymenostomatida; family Tetrahymenidae; genus Tetrahymena; species Tetrahymena thermophila. Next base: position 58,480 of record NW_002476536.1, on the reverse strand, counting down.
GTTATTACTTAATTACTTATTTAAATTGTATAATTTGTATTTTATTCCAATTAATAATTTAATTCAATATATTTATTTACCCTGCTTCAGAAGTTTACTTAATAAATATATTAATTCAACTTTCTAGAATTATTAATATAGCTAAACACCTAATTAATATCTAATGGTATGGCAACCTCTAGCTAGCTAGATATTAATTAGGTTAGATTTTTAAATAAAAAATATTATTTTTAAAATTGAAATTGAAATTTTGGCATTTATTTGTCCTCTTTATCAAAAAAGCTTATATATTATTTATGATAAAAGTTATAATTGCACAAATTTAATTACTAATATCTATATCCTTATCAAAAATAAATTTAGATTAAAAACTAATCTTATAAGTATGATATTTACAAAACTTTTTTAAATTTACTCGAAAATACATTTTGGTAGAAATAATATAAACAAACAAACAATTCAATTTTTACTACGAATTTTGATTTATTTAAAATAAGACTAGATAAAGTTGTTTTCATAAAGTAAGCTAATATGGAATAAGGTAAACATTTTATTTGTTAGTTCAAGCTGGGTATCAAACTTAAAGAATAGGTAAGTCCATCCTATCAAGAATATGAGAGTTATAATTATGAGTTATATGATAAATAGTAAGAATAAATTGGATTCTAAATAGTCTTTATATTGAACTAGTTACTGATTTTAGTATTATCTAATTCCATTTACAGTCTCTGTTATTACTTTTACAAATTAAAAAAAATCTATATAAGAGTATTAGTGCTGAAATAAAATCCATTCGTTTAGTAGCGTATCTAAATCTGTTATTGAATACATTTCATAGAGTTCTTAAAATGTATCAAAAGCCTTTTTAATTGAAAGAAGTAATCCTCTGTTCAGCATTCCACCAAATAATCTGTTACAATCAGCATGAGTTACATTTGAGTTAAAATATTGTGGATATGATTCTTTTACAGAGCATATGTCTCCATTAAGAATTGTTTTGTAAAATTCTTCAAATCTCTGCTCATTATATCTAGGAATATGCAGACTTTAAGTCAAGTTGGATATTGATTAAATAGATTAATAATTCTAATCAGTTATGTTCTAAATATAAAAGTAATAATAAGTTTCTGTTGGAAGATATTACTGAAATATTGTCATGAGTAAAGTTTCATAATGAGGAGTTTAATTTTCAATTAAACAAGAATAGATACTGATTAAAGTAATTCTATCTTCTAAAGTAGCCTTTGATTCGCTTTAAAATGGGCTAAATTAAATAATGTTTAGAAATGGCTAAATCAATAAAAGTATTATTGCAACAACACTCATTAAAAGGATTTTGAAGCTAAGTTTAGGTAGACTACTAAAAGATGCGATAGATCTGTTTCTCTTGTTTTACTGTCTATTAATGTATTTTGGAATATAATCATTTACTTCTTAATTGAACTTGCCACTTTAATTAGTCTAAGTGTCTTCTCTCCCTTCAAGAGCCAATTCCATCAAGAGTTTTATTTATTTGCTGTTTTTTTTGGAAGATTTGTTACTAACTGAAACACTTTTGTTCATTTCATTAACTAAATGGATATTATCTATTTTAAAAATAGCCAATTCAATTAGTTTTATTTGAAATTCAAGTATCTAGGGCTGGAATGAACCTAAGAGTTTCATAATTTTTTCTTTCTGCATTTATATCATGAAGCTTAAAGGAATTATAGTCAAAACCATAAAAACACTAATTATAACTACCAATATGATAATAGTTATCTATTCATTGTACATGTTATTAAATTGTGTGTTGACATATTGGTTAACAATTGATTGCAAGTTCCTTGTCCTTTCTTTTAATTCCATGAGGTTATTCCATATAAAGTTTTCTTAAGCATCTTCAAACATTACTGTATACATATAAATAGAATAGTAGTATTCCATTAAAGTGTATTGCAAACTTTGAGTAAAATTTGTGTTTGCTACATACAATTAATTTCCCTAATCGTCGTAAAAGCCAATAGTGAATTTTTAAACTAAAAAAAGATTATTCTGTAGTTCATTAATAGATTCTTCGCTGTCATTGTGTAAAACAAGTTATTCTAAATTATGTTTATAATCATTAAGGACCATAGGATAAGATATTGTTTTCACATTTTTCTTTTCAATTTTTTATATTGCTAAGTTATCAATAATATAAGGATTTTTCTTAATCCCTAGCATATATGAGTAATTATTCAAAGCTAATATATTCATAACATCTACAAAACAGTAAATTGCATCATCTATTTTCAAAAAAGATGAAACAAATTAGTCTAAGCTATTAATATTCTCTTAATACATTATTATAGTCACAATAGTTAAAGTTAAAAAGGCTAGAATTCCTGTAATAATCATAAGCTTTTAGCCTCTCGTGTATACTTTTGATTGTATTCTTTTAATCATAGACCTTTTCATGAGCTCAACTGAACTGAATTTACTTGAATTTACACTAGCAATTTCATTCATTTACTCTTTCTTTTAGTTCTCTTCATCATGAGAATCAGTGCTTCTCGAATTGATTCTATTTATTCTGTTATCATTTAGACTTGACTCATAAGACTCTGACTCTTCATCATAAATTTAATTAAGGTTATTATAGAAAATAGCCTTTTAAGGTTGAACTAAGTAATTACTGATTTCTTAGAACATAATATTATTATTTTGAAATGAGTTTAAATTATTTAATGATGCTTCTTAGTTTTAGTAAAAGTCCTGATTGTATTTTGAAAAATTTTGCAAACTCTCCATTTAATCTATTTAAATATTCTTAAAGGATTGCATACCTTCATTACCATCTTAGTAGCAGGGTGATTTAAAGCTCTCACCTTCTTATGTTGTATTGATTTAAAGTTAATGAGTGGTCCTAAAAGTTTAGAAAGGTACATCAGTTTTTTATTCATCTAGCTTTGAGATCATATTCATTTTTATTTCTTATTTATCTTCTGATTGCTTATTTTATTACAAAGAAACTAGCTATATTTCAACTAAAGAAGAAGGCCTTTGATCCTCTTAAAGAGATTTTTGCTACAAAAGATTTGAAATATTTTCTTGCAAATAATAATTATGACTAGTGTTCTAATCTGTTTTATGTTTATTTGTTCTTCTTTAAATTCTAAGAGGACTAAACAAAGCAGCTGATTTCATGCTCTCTTCTTCTTAAAAATAAGCTTTCTACATAGCCTTAGTTGGGCTTTAATCTTAGTTGTAAGATATTTAAGTAGCTTGTCTATCAGAATTGTTATTAATCATATCAGGAATCTAGTAGACATTGTTACTTAAGCTTTACTGCTTTTCTTTAAGTATTTATTGATAGTTTAAGTCTTAAATTATTCTTCTTTTTTTCATTTCATTTACTTCTCTTTCGTAAAAGTCAATTTCAACATAATTTATATTTACATTTATTTTGGTGGTGTTCACTCCAACCTTAAATTAAATCAAAAAAACATCGTCGTTTTGAGAGTAAGCTTTTTTACCACTTTTATTAATCGACTTTGTGGGAGATGATTATTCTTTCTGCTGCTTTTATTTTTTTATTAATTCTCTCTTAATCACTAAAATACTGCAAAATTAGGTATAAAACTACTTACTCTCCATCACTGCCTCAAGCGAAGGTATCATGCTAAATGCATTTTATAAGATTTCTATCAAATAAAAAATAAATTAATAATTATTAATTCTTTGTTTTGTAATTTTGAAATATTTTCCCAATATATTGCTTTTATTGCTTTGTTTGAAATTTAGCCATAAAAAGTAATCTAAAATAAATATTAAACAATTTACCTATTTTAGGATCCAAAGATTGAAAAATATCAATAAATATTTTTTTAGAAAAATCTGTGATTTTACCATCCTCTTCAAATAAAATATATGATTTTTATTTATTTACTCGTTAAAGTAAAGCGCAGACACCAATATCATTTTCAAATATTTCAATTTTCATTCTTAAAGTAATAGGGAAAACAAATCCCTTTTTGTCAAGAGCAAAAGCATGTCTTTCTCCTTTTTTATATTATAGAATAATTTCAATGAATGGAAAGGAAAGAGAATATTATAAAAATTTCATACCTTTTTAAACTATATTTAACGATTCTTAATCAATAAATTTATAGATCATTTTATTGTGATGTCTTTTTACGATATTTGGTACTAGTAGGTTCAACTATTTACCAAGAATAGCATCTACTTTAATCCCAAAAATCTAGAAAAAGGAGTTTGAAACTTTGTTAACTATATAATCATTTTCCAAAAACGATGAAAAAACTACACAAACATTTTCAGTTAAGTAATTGTTTTGCTTAATTTTTTGCTGTTCTTTGAGCTTTTTAAGCTTTTAAGATTTGTTAAAAATATTTAGAGCCTACTTTTGAAAATCTGAGATTTTTCTACTCTAAAAATCTAGAACTTAGATAAATACACTAGCCAAATATTGAAGATCTAAATCAAATGCATTAATTTGAAAAAGTTCTAAAAAGCTATTTTACAGCTCTTAATTAAGAGTTATCAAAGGCACAGACATAATTTCTAATTGTTTCAAAGGAATATAATCCCCACATAACAAATCATAGAAATCTCCAGTTTGAATCAAAGTAGCTCTTAGCTATTTTTTACAAATATTAATTTTCTCATCAAAGAGAATAGCTCCAATCATGTTTATTTTTTGATTTTCAATATTAGACTCAAAAAGTATTTCCTAATAAGATTTCATCACAAGCTCTTTAAGCTAGTAAAAGTAATACATATATGCTCCCTTTATTTTATTACTCAAAATAAATTAGAATTAAGTGCGATAAAGATTGATAAGCGCTCTCGTTGGGTCGTTAATTATCTCAAAAAGATAATTCAAAAGTGACAACCTCAAGATATTCATTTTTTTTTCTTGCTTGCCTTTAGTATTTTAAATATATTTTTCCATAATATCCAATAATATATGTTCAATATATTCTTTTCTAAAATGTCTTTCAGAGAGTTCTTGAAGTAAAAGTCCATCTTACGTATCCTAATTTAATTTTATAATTAAAAATGTTATTAATAACTAATAAATAAATGTAAGTTAAAAATAAAAATCTAAAAGTAATAATAAAATTATATAACATTAGGGAGGAATTTTTTATAATTTAATTTATTAAAAATTTATAAAATGAAAGTAAGTAAGTATTAATTAATTTACAGGAGCTCTATACAAATAACAAAAGCATGATTTATCATTTGAAACGCATTAAAGTTCATGGACCTAAATAATTGCTTAGTAGTTAATTCCTTATCCTTTATACAAATAATGATTTTAGCATAGCTTAGACTAATGGATAATCAGCCTTATTATTTTTAAAAATTAGTAAGTTTTACACTCATATAGAGACTCAATATTTAAAAATATTTGAAATAATTGCTCATTTTTGTTTTTATTGTACTCTAAAACAAAAATAGTAGAAATAGGTACTGTAACTATACTAATCAAGATAATATCTGATTATTAAAAAATAAAATTTTCCACTAAAAAGCAAATGCAAATTTAAAGTGACGCAGCTGAGAGACAAGAATAAATTTGATTTATATGATCTGATAAATAATAGTCTTTCATCAAAATGAAAAGAGTTTCAATGATAAAATATAGCGTAGAGTATAATACAATAATTTTATGGCTTGTAAAAGAGTTTAAAATAACTAAAATAGCCCTCAAGGCTAGTAGCAGTAAAAAGGTATTGTCAGACTACTTTGCCAAGTAGTTACTTTCTTCCTTAAAAGAACAACTAAAGTCATGTGTTTCAATTAAGAATCCTAATTAATAGAAAACATAGTTTATAAATATAAATTTACATAGAATTTTATTATTTATAAATTGAAAAAATATATCTTTATTATTTATCATTAATAATAATTGTAATGTAAGGGTAACAACTGATATTAAACTAAATGGTTCTCCTAATAACTTTTTTGTATAATTAAAAGTTGTGATTGTGGTTAAAAATTAATTAATTTGATTAATAAAGTTATTAATATAAAAAACAATACCGATTCCAATAGTCAATAAGATATTTAAGTAAGAAATAGCAATAAAATAGGCAGGATATTCTGAATTTTTCAGTGATATTAGTTTAAATACAGAGTTTAAAGACACGTAAAATAGCCATTGATTGTAAATTGTTGTGTAGAACTAGCAGAAAATTTACAATTATAATTTAATATGTCTGATTTCTAAATTTCTTATAAAGAATGAAAGTACCAAAGCGCTTATAAACAAAATATTCAAAGTAAAAGATACAAAGATAGTAGAATAATAAGGATTCATATTTTAGAAGTATTAATCAATTAATGGAAATACTTATAAATACTATGTATAATTAGCTATACTTTAAAGTCGCTGCTCGTTTTATTTTTGCCATAAATAAGGACCATTAGAGTAGTAACTTTCATCTTTATAAATAAAGGATAATATGGTTAATCTACTAATTATAATCATTATGATTGATGCTACTTTGCTAAGTATTAAAGGACGAATCAAATGAATCAGATCTTCAATATAAAACTTTTTCAGTTGAAAATTATCAAAGCAGAGAGATACTTTTGAACCCTTAGCTTATGGTTGCTAGGTTCTTTATTTTTAGCCATTTTTCTTGCCTTTCATATGAAAAACGAAGGACAAACCTATTGTTTATTATTTGATCTATTTTTCTTTAAGTATTTATTATTACTTTTATTGTTTATATATAAAAATATGTGTTTGATTTGTAAGAAAATATTAAGTAATTAGAAACAATTATTATTTGTTATAGCTCTATTACGCATTAAAATTGTATAATTGGTATTTAATTCTATTTAGTAATTTGATGTAAAATTTTTACTATTTTTTCAGCTGATTACTTAAATAATAAATTAATTATACTTTCTAATGATTTTTAATAGTTTTAGCATATTTATTATTTAAACGATTCAAAAAAAAAAGTATCTAGACCTTCTTATTTAGGTATAGACATATCTTAAATTCATACAATTTATAATAAAAAGATAATGACTTTTGTTTAAATAGATAAATATTAACTATGTAAATTATATATTTTCTTTAAAGAAAGCTCTTAATAATTAATCTGAATCAAGCGAGAGTGTAATATATAATTCAAGTAATTTTTTACTCATAATTACTTACTTACAAATCAAAGTAACTCTTACATTTATAAATAGTAAGAACTAATGTATCATATAAAAATTAAATTTCATCTTAGTAATTTATTATTATTATATTTACAAAAATCTAATATAAATTTAAGCATCGAAAATATTTTTATTTATTCTTAATAATAAAAATAATTTCTAAAATAATTATTAAAAATAAAAACAAATAGCTAATCTATTAAATATTTTTAATGATTTTTCATATCATAAATATTTGATTTTCAAAAATTATAAAAAAGAAAATAAAAATAATTTATAAACCAATTTATGTGTTAATATTTGTCATATTATATAAACAATACAATATTTGAATCAAAAATAACTTTTTTAAAAGCTATTCTATGATGGAATATTATTTTTTAAAAGATTATAATGTTTAATTATTTTTTTGTAGGACTGTAGGGCTAACCATATAATTAAATTAGGAATATTATTATGAAATTTATTCCTAAATTTACTTAATATATTTTTTAATTTTGAAATAAAAATATGCCATGAATAATAATTCAACAATATTTTTTCAAGACGATTTTTGGAGAAATATATAATTTTAATAAAATATGATTGCAGTTGTAAGCGTGTTAATATATAATCTAGTAAAAAAATATACATAAAGTAATTAAGAAAAAATAATGGATAAAAACTTAATAATAAATTCAAAAGCAAACATTTGAATGAAATCTATGCAAACAATTCAATATAAATTTATATGTAATTGAATGAGAAAATGCGTGAAATTTCTATTGGTTACAAAATAATATCCATCAATAAGATATAAAAAATTGATATTTAAAATTATTAAAAATTTGTATTTATTTATTGACTCAATATTGATTAATTAGTAAACTTCATATAATTTTACATATTTTCTTCATTTATAAGATATTTTAATTATCATGAAAAATTGTGTATTTATATATTATAAATGGTGGAAGGTGGATTTATTGATTAGTTACAAATTTTATTTAATTATCATTTAAATTTCCCTATTTTTTTCTCCAAAACTTCTCAATACTGAAAATATATCACTCAAAAGGATGAGAAAATACAGTAAATTTTGCATGCATAATAAAAACAGGTCAATTTTTATTTAGAATTTTGATTTATTTAAAATAAGACTAGATAAAGCTGTTTTCGTAAAGTAAGCTAATATGGAATAATATAAACATTTTATTTGTTAGAGTCAGCTGGGTATCAAATTTAAAGAATAGGTAAGTCCATCCTATCAAGAATATGAGAGTTATAATTTTGAGTTATACAATAAATAGTAAGAATAAATTAGATTATAAATAGTCTTTATATTGTAACAGTGACTCATTTTAGTATTGCCTGATACCATTAACAGCCTCTGTGATCACTTATACAAATTTAAAAAAATCTATATATGAGTACTAGTACTGGAATAAAATCCATTCATCATATAATGTATAATTATTCTGTTATTGAATACATTTCGTACAGTTCTTAAAATGTATCAAAAGCCTTTTTAATTGAAAGAAGCAATCCTCTGTTCAATATTCCACCAAATAATCTGTTACAATCAGCATGAGTTATATTTGAGTTAAAATATTGTGGATATAATTCCTTTACAGAGCATATATCTCCATTAAGAATGGTTTTATAAAATCCTTCAAATATCTGCTCATTATTTCTTGGAATATGTAGGCTTTAAGTCAAGTTCGATATTGCTAAAATAGATTACTAGTTCTAATCTGTTATATTCTGAATATAATAGTAATAAAATGTTTCAGATGGAAGGTATTACTCAATAATCATCATGTATTAGCTCAAATAATGTGGAG
>NW_002476536.1:0-49387 GCF_000189635.1 Tetrahymena thermophila SB210 | reverse complement strand
TAATGTGGAGTTTAATTCTCAATAAAAAAGAATAGATACTGGTTAAAGCTATTCTATCCTCTAAAGTAGCATTAGACTCTCTTTGAAATGGATTATTTTAAATTATGTTTAAAAACGGCTAAATCAATAAAAGTATTATAGTAACAACGCTCATAAAAATAATTTTAAAGCTAAGTTTTGGTAAACTATTAAAAGATGCGATAGATCTGTTTCTTTTATTTTGCTTTCTTTTAATGTATTTTGGAATGAAATCATTTATTTCTTATTTAAACTTGCCTTTTTAGTTAATCTAAGTGTCTTCTCTCCCATCAAGAGCCAATTCCATCAAGAGTTTTATCTATTTCCTGTTTTATTTCTAAGATTTATTATTATCTTACACACTTTTGTTCATTTCATTGACAGTATGGATATTATCTATTTTAAAAATGGCCAATTCAATAAGTTTTATTTGAGATTCAAGTATCTAAGGTTAAAATGAACCTAAGAGTTTCATAATTTTTTCTTTCTGCATTTATATCATGAAATTTAAAGGGATTATAGTCAATACCATAAAAACACTAATTATGGCTACTAATATGATAATAGTTATCTATTCATTGTACATGTTATTAAATTGTTTGTTGACATATTGATTAACAATTGATTGCAAGTTTCTTGACCTTTCTTTTAATTCCATGAGGTTATTCCATTTAAACATTTCTTAAGCATCTTCAAACATTACTGTATACATATAAATAGAATAGTAGTATTCCATTAAAGTATATTGAAAATTTTGAGTAAAATTTGTATTTCCTACATACAATTAGCTTCCATAGTTGTCGTAAAAGCCAATAGTGAATTTCTGGCTAGGTATTAATAAATAGACACCATAAGTCATATTTAAAAAAACATACACCATCCACCAAGAATAAAATTCAAACACTTGGTTCAAGAACATTAAATACTAGAATTTTTTCAAATAAGACTAATTAAATAACTGACCATCTCTACAATATATATTTTAAAGTTTATGTTTTAAATACAAATATTAAGTTAAAATAATGAATGTTAAATTAATTTTTTTGTGATATCTCTTTATAAAATCAAATATATAAATTAATATTAGATAATTAATTAATTATTATATTTATTTGTTCTTTTTATCCATCTATAATTAATTAATTAAATTTCATAAATTGCTTGCTATTCAATATTTTTGAAAAAAAAATAAATGATATAATAGATTAAAAAATATAATAGATTAGAAGAAGTAATTATTAATTTTTTTATTAATATCATTTAAATTTATATTAATTAATAAAAAAAGTTTTTAAGCTCTTCTTTTTTATCTCATTAGGAGCTCCTTATTCATCTGGAGTATATTTTATTAATAATTATTATTTATATTATTATTAATATTTTTATATAATTAACTTTCAATTTATTTGAATAAATAATTTTTTTCATTGAAATTATCATCATTATTCATTGATTTTTATTAAAACAAAAATTTTTTAGTTTTTTAACTTAATTTTCATTTCAATTTTTAATTATTTATTATTCATTTTTTATTATTTGATATTTTTTCTTCAATTTTTGCTATTAAAACTTACACTTAATAAAAGCAGTTTATTTTTTTTGGATTGTAATATTTTTAATTATAAAAATTAATTTAAAATATTAAAGCTCTTTTAATTTATTTGATGTATTTTCCTTTTTATTTTATGATTTCTTTTTTTTTCGTTCTTTGTTTATTTTATTAATTATTAATTAATTCATCTTATTATTTCATATTTTTTCTTTATTTTTTCCTTCTTGCTTTTTAATTTATAAAAGGCGAAATATAATATATCTTAATAACATAATAAATAAAGCTAAATTAGCTTAAAAAAGCTTTATTTTTGAGTTTTTAGAAAGCTTTAATTCACAAAATGCTAAATTTGAAATAATATACACAGTATATTCTAATAACATATCATTTTTTTTGAAAAAAATAAATTTTGAAAAATTTTAATGAAAAAAAATTCGGAAAAAATATTTAAAATTTTAGTTTAAAAAAATGTAAAAACCTGTAAAAAAACTCGATTTTTCTCTTTCTTTTTGTTGTGCTTGCTTTTTTTTGTTCGTTCTTTGTTTATTTAACTCATCATTTTATTTTCAACTTTTCCTTTTATTATTAATTAATCCATCTTATTATTTCATATTCTTTCTTTATTATTTCCTTCTAATTAACTATTTAATGATATATTTTTTCTTCAATATTTAAAAAGTTACAATTCAATTGGTGATGAAGGTGCATCAGGCTTAGGTTCTGGTTTAGCAAATTGCATTAATCTCTCAAATTTGACACTTAACCTTTAGTAAAAACAGTTTATTTGTTTTGGATTGTGATATTTTAAATTATAAAAACTAATTTAAAACAATAAAGCTCTTTTTTTTTTCTTTTTCTTTTTATTGTGCTTGCTTTTTTTTTGTTCTTTTTTGTTTATTGAACTCATCATTTTATTTTCAACTTTTGCTTTTATTATTAATTAATCTATATTATTAGTTCATATTCTTTCTTCATTTTTTCCTTCTAATTAACTATTTAATGATAAATTTTTTCTTCAATATTTAAAAAGTCATAATTAAATTGGTGCAAATGGTGCATCAGGCTTAGGTTCTGGTTTAGCAAATTGCATTAATCTCTCAAATTTGACACTTATACTTGAGTAAAAATAGTTTATTTGTTTTGGATTGTGATATTTTAAATTATAAAAACTAATTTAAAACAATAAAGCTCTTTTTTCTTTTTCTTTTTTTTTTATTGTGCTTGCTTTTTTTTTTTGTTCTTTCTTTGTTTATTTAACTCGTCATTTTATTTTCAACTTTTGCTTTTATTATTAATAAATCTATGTTATTATTTTATATTCTTTCTTCATTTTTTCCTTCTAATTAACTATTTAATGATATATTTTTTCTTCAATATTTAAAAAGTGAAAATAAAATTGGTGCAAAGGGTGCATCAGGCTTAGGTTCTGGTTTAGCAAATTGCATTAATCTCTCAAATTTGACACTTGATCTTCGGTAAAAACAGTTTATTTGTTTTGGATTGTGATATTTTAAATTATAAAACTAATTAAAAACAATAAAGCTCTTTTTTCTTTTTCTTTTTTTTTTATTGTGCTTGCTTTTTTTTTTGTTCTTTTTTGTTTATTGAACTCATCATTTTATTTTTAACTTTTGCTTTTATTATTAATAAATCTATCTTATTATTTCATATTCTTTCTTCATTTTTTCCTTCTAATTAACTATTTAATGATATATTTTTTCTTCAATATTTAAAAAGTAAAAATTAAATTGGTGATAAAGGTGCATCAGGCTTAGGTTCTGGTTTAGCAAATTGCATTAATCTCTCAAATTTGAAACTTGATCTTCGGTAAAAACAGTTTATTTGTTTTGAATTGTGAAATTTTGAATTATAAAAACTAATTTAAAACAATAAAGCTCTTTTTTCTTTTTTCTTTTTAGTGTGCTTGCTTTTTTTTTTGTTCTTTCTTAGTTTATTTAACTCATAATTTTATTTTCAACTTTTGCTTTTATTATTAATTAATCCATCTTATTATTTCATATTCTTTCTTCAACTTTTTTTTCCTTCTAATTAACTATTTAATGATATATTTTTTCTTCAATATTTAAAAAGTGAAAATAAAATTGGTGCAATGGCTGCATCAGGCTTAGGTTCAGGTTTAGCAAATTGCATTAATCTCTCAAATTTGACACTTAATCTTGGGTAAAAACAGTTTATTTGTTTTGGATTGTGATATTTTGAATTATAAAAACTAATTTAAAACAATAAAGCTCTTTTTTTTTTTCTTTTTCTTTTTATTGTGCTTGCTTTTTTTTTTGTTCTTTTTTGTTTATTGAACTCATCATTTTATTCTCAACTTTTGCTTTTATTATTAATTAATCTATCTTATTAGTTCATATTCTTCATTTTTTCCTTCTAATTAACTATTTAATAATATATTTTTTCTTTAATATTTAAAAAGGATTAATTAAATTGGTGCAAAGGGTGCATCAGGCTTAGGTTCTGGTTTAGCAAATTGCATTAATCTCTCAAATTTAACACTTGATCTTGGGTAAAAACAGTTTATTTGTTTTAGATTGTGATATTTTAAATTATAAAAACTAATTTAAAACAATAAAGCTCTTTTTTCTTTTTGTTTTTATAGTGCTTGCTTTTTTTTTGTTCTTTCTTTGTTTATTTAACTCATCATTTTATTTTCAACTTTTGCATTTATTATTAATTAATCTATCTTATTATTTCATATTCTTTCTTCATTTTTTCCTTCTAATTAACTATTTAATGATGTATTTTTTCTTCAATATTTAAAAAGTTACAATTAAATTGGTGCTATGGGTGCATCAGGCTTAGGTTCTGGTTTAGCAAATTCCATTAATCTATCAATTTTGACACTTGATCTTGGGTAAAAATAGTTTATTTGTTTTGGATTGTGATATTTTAAATAAAAAAAATTAATTAAAAACCATAAAGCTCATTTTTCTTTTTCTTTTTATTGTGCTTGCTTTTATTTGTTCTTTCTTTGTTTATTTAACTCATCATTTTATTTTCAACTTTTGCTTTTATTATTAATTAATCTATCTTATTATTTCATATTCTTTCTTCATTTTTTCCTTCTAATTAACTATTTAATGATATATTTTTTCTTCAATATTTAAAAAGTTTAAATTAAATTAGTGATGAAGGTGTATTAGGCTTATGTTCTGGTATAGCAAATTCCATTAATCTCTCAAATTTGACACTTAAACTTTTGTAAAAATAGTTTATTTGTTTTGGATTGTGATATATTAAATTATAAAATCTAATTTAAAACAATAAAGCTCTTTTTTCTTTTTCTTTTTATTGTGCTTGCTTTTTTTTTGTTCTTTCTTTGTTTATTTAACTCATCATTTAATTTTCAACTTTTGCACTTATTATTAATTTATCTATCTTATTATTTCATATTCTTTCTTCATTTTTTGTTTCTAATTAACTATTTAATGATTTATTTATTCTTCAATATTTAAAAAGTTACAATTAAATTGGTGCAAAGAGTGCATCAGGATTAGGTTCTGGTTTAGCAAATTGCATTAATCTCTCAAATTTGACACTTGATCTTGGGTAAAAACAGTTTATTTGTTTTGGATTGTGATATTTTAAATTATAAAAACTAATTTAAAACAATAAATCTCTTTTTTCTTTTTCTTTTTATTGTGCTTCCTTTTTTTTTTGTTATTTCTTTGTTTATTTAACTCATCATTTTATTTTCAACTTTTGCTTTTATTATTAATTAATCAATCTTATTATTTCATATTCTTTCTTCATTTTTTCCTTCTAATTAACTATTTAATGATATATTTTTTCTTCAATATTTAAATAGTACAAATTAAATTGGTGATTAAGGTGCATCAGGCTTAGGTTCTAGTTTAGCAAATTGCATAAATCTCTCAAATTTGACACTTGATCTTCGGTAAAAACAGTTTATTTGTTTTGGATTGTGATATTTTAAATTATAAAAACTAATTTAAAACAATAAAGCTCTTTTTTCTTTTTCTTTTTCTTTTTATTGTGCTTCCTTTTTTTTTTGTTATTTCTTTGTTTATTTAACTCATCATTTTATTTTCAACTTTTCCTTTTATTATTAATTAATCAATCTTATTATTTCATATTCTTTCTTCATTTTTTCCTTCTAATTTACTATTTAATGATATATTTTTTCTTCAATATTTAAAAAGTAAAAATTAAATTGGTGATAAAGGTGCATCAGGCTTAGGTTCTGGTTTAGCAAATTGCATTAATCTCTCAAATTTGACACTTGATCTTGGGTAAAAACAGTTTATTTGTTTTGGATTGTGATATTTTAAATTATAAAACTAATTAAAAACAATAAAGCTCTTTTTTCTTTTTCTTTTTATTGTGCTTGCTTTTTTTTGTTTTTTCTTTGTTTATTTAACTCATCATTTTATTTTCAGCTTTTGCACTTATTATTAATAAATCTATCTTATTATTTCATATTCTTTCTTCATTTTTTCCTTCTAATTAACTATTTAATGATATATTTTTTCTCCAATATTTAAAAAGTTCTGTTTAAATTGGTGATGAAGGTGCATCAGGCTTAGGTTCTGGTTTCGCAAATTGCATTAATCTCTCAAATTTAACAATTGATCTTCGGTAAAAACAGTTTATTTGTTTTGGATTGTGATATTTTAAATTAATAAAACTAATTTAAAACAATAAAGCTCTTTTTTCTTTTTCTTTTTATTTTTCTTGTTTTTTTTTTGTTCTTTCTTTGTTTATTTAACTAATCATTTTATTTTCAACTTTTGCTTTAATTATTAATTAATCTTATATTTCATATTTTTTCTTCATTTTTTCCTTCTAATTAACTACTTAATGATATATTTTGCCATCAATATTTAAAAAGTTACAATGAAATTGGTGACAAAGGTGCATCAGTTTTAGGTTCAGGTTTAGCAAATTGCATTAATCTCTCAAATTTGACACTTAACCTTTAGTAAAAACAGTTTATTTGTTTTGGATTGTGATATTTTTAATAAAAAAACTAATTTAAAACAATAAAGCTCTTTTTTCTTTTTTCTTTTTAGTGTGCTTGCTTTTTTTTTTTGTTCTTTCTTAGTTTATTTAACTCATCATTTTATTTTCAACTTTTGCTTTTATTATTAATTAATCTATCTTATTATTTCATATTCTTTCTTCATTTTTTCCTTCTAATTAACTATTTAATGATATATTTTTTCTTCAATATTTAAAAAGTAAAAATTAAATTGGTGATTAAAGTGCATCAGGCTTAGGTTCTGGTTTAGCAAATTGCATTAATCTCTCAAATTTGAAACTTGATCTTCGGTAAAAACAATTTATTTGTTTTAGATTGTGATATTTTAAATTATAAAACTAATTTAAAACAATAAAGCTCTTTTTTCTTTTTCTTTTTATTGTGCTTGCTTTTATTTGTTCTTTCTTTGTTTATTTAACTCATCATTTTATTTTCAACTTTTGCATTTATTATTAATTTATCTATCTTATTATTTCATATTCTTTCTTCATTTTTTCCTTCTAATTAACTATTTAATGATATATTTTTTCTTCAATATTTAAAAAGTTACAATTCAATTGGTGCAAAGGGTGCATCAGGCTTAGGTTCTGGTTTAGCAAAGTGCATTAATCTCTCAAATTTGACACTTAACCTTATGTAAAAATAGTTTATTTGTTTTGGATTGTGATATTTTAAATTATAAAAACTAATTAAAAACAATAAAGCTTTTTTTTCTTTTTCTTTTTATTGTGCTTGCTTTTTTTTTGTTCTTTCTTTGTTTATTTAACTCATCATTTTATTTTCAACTTTTGCTTTTATTATTAATAAATCTATCTTATTATTTCATATTTTTTCTTCATTTTTTCCTTCTAATTAACTATTTAATGATATATTTTATCTTCAATATTTAAAAAGGTATAATTAAATTGGTGCAAATGGTGCATCAGGCTTAGGTTCTGGTTTAGCAAATTGCATTAATCTCTCAAATTTGACACTTATACTTGAGTAAAAAGAGTTTATTTGTTTTGGATTGTGATATTTTTAATTATTAAAACTAATTTAAAACAAAAAAGCTCTTTGAATTTATTTGATAGCTTTTATTTGATTAATTTTTTATCTTTTTTATTCCTCTAATTTTATTTTATTTATTTATTAATTTAAGAAAAATTTTTAATTTAAAATTTATTATATTTGATATTTATTTATAATTTACACTAATTTATTATAAAATTTTAGCTAAATGAATTAATCATACAAATTCAAAGTAATAAGCAAGTGTCTTAAATCAAAAAGATTAGTTGTCTTTGAAAAATATTTCAGTTGATAAGCAAATAACGAAAAAAGGACGAATAAATATTAAATGTTTTAATAATAGAATATTAAAGGTTTTTTTTATTTTTTAATATTTTAAAAAAGTTTTTTTTAACCTAAAATATATTAGATTTTATTATTGTTTTTTTATTATAAATATCATTTATATTTTTGTAAGTAAATAAATTATTTGTAAAAATAAAAAAATTAAAAAATTAAATTTACTTAAATAAATTAATTCCTCTTAAACAAACTATTTTTTTCTCCAAAACTTCTCAATATTGAAAATATATCACTAAGAAGGATGAGAAAATACAGTAAATTTTGTATGCATAATAAAAACAGGTCAATTTTTATTTAGAATTTTGATTTATTTAAAATAAGACTAGATAAAGCTGTTTTCGTAAAGCAAGCTAATATGGAATAATGTAAACATTTTATTTGTTAGAGTCAGCTGGGTATCAAATTTAAAGAATAGGTAAGTCCATCCTATCAAGAATATGAGAGTTATAATTTTGAGTTATACAATAAATAGTAAGAATAAATTAGATTATAAATAGTCTTTATATTGTAACAGTGACTCATTTTAGTATTGCCTGATACCATTAACAGCCTCTGTGATCACTTATACAAATTTAAAAAAATCTATATATGAGTACTAGTACTGGAATAAAATCCATTGATCATATAATGTATAATAATCTGTTATTGAATACATTTCGTACAGTTCTTAAAATGTATCAAAAGCC
Organism: Tetrahymena thermophila SB210; assembly: GCF_000189635.1. Lineage (NCBI taxonomy): Eukaryota > Ciliophora > Oligohymenophorea > Hymenostomatida > Tetrahymenidae > Tetrahymena > Tetrahymena thermophila. Next base: position 40,752 of record NW_002476536.1, on the reverse strand, counting down.
TTTTTAATTGAAAGAAGCAATCCTCTGTTCAATATTCCACCAAATAATCTGTTACAATCAGCATGAGTTATATTTGAGTTAAAATATTGTGGATATGATTCCTTTACAGAGCATATGTCTCCATTAAGAATGGTTTTATAAAATCCTTCAAATATCTGCTCATTATTTCTTGGAATATGTTGGCTTTAAGTCAAGTTCTATATTGCTAAAATAGATTACTAGTTCTAATCTGTTATATTCTGAATATAATAGTAATAAAATGTTTCAGATGGAAGGTATTACTCAATAATCATCATGTATTAGCTCAAATAATGTGGAGTTTAATTCTCAATTAAACAAGAATAGATACTGGTTAAAGCTATTCTATCGTCTAAAGTAGCATTAGACTCTCTTTGAAATGGATTATTTTAAATTATGTTTAAAAACGGCTAAATCAATAAAAGTATTATAGTAACAACGCTCATAAAAATAATTTTAAAGCTAAGTTTTGGTAAACTATTAAAAGATGCGATAGATCTGTTTCTTTTATTTTGCTTTCTTTTAATGTATTTTGGAATGAAATCATTTATTTCTTAATTAAACTTGCCTTTTTAGTTAATCTAATTGTCTTCTCTCCCATCAAGAGCCAATTCCATCAAGAGTTTTATCTATTTCCTGTTTTAATTCGAAGATTTATTATTATCTTACACACCTTTGTTCATTTCATTGACAGTATGGATATTATCTATTTTAAAAATGGCCAATTCAATAAGTTTTATTTGAGATTCAAGTATCTAAGGTTAAAATGAACCTAAGAGTTTCATAATTTTTTCTTTCTGCATTTATATCATGAAATTTAAAGGGATTATAGTCAATACCATAGAAACACTAATTATGGCTACTAATATGATAATAGTTATCTATTCATTGTACATGTTATTAAATTGTTTGTTGACATATTGATTAACAATTGATTGCAAGTTTCTTGTCCTTTCTTTTAATTCCATGAGGTTATTCCATATAAACATTTCTTAAGCATCTTCAAACATTACTGTATACATATAAATAGAATAGTAGTATTCCATTAAAGTATATTGCAAATTTTGAGTAAAATTTGTATTTCCTACATACAATTAGCTTCCATAGTTGTCGTAAAAGCCAATAGTGAATTTCTAAACTAAAAATAGGTTATTCTGTAGTACATTAATTGATTCTTCACTTTCATTGTGTAAAACAAGTTATTCTAAATTACGTTTATAATCATTAAGGACTAAAGGATAATAAATTGTGTTAACATTTATCTTTTCAACTTATTAATCTTTTAATGTATCAATAATATATGGATTATCCTTAATACCTAGTATTTCAGCATAATTATTAAAAGCTAATATATTCATAACATCTACAAAACAGTAAATTGCATCATCTATTTTCAAAAAAGAAGAAACAAATTAATCTAAGCTATTAATATTATCATAATATATTTTTATAGTCACTATAGCTAAAATCAAAAATGCTAGAATACCTGTAATAATCATAAGCTTTTAGCCTCTCGTATATACTTTTGATAGTATTCTCTTAATCATAGACCTTTTCATGAGCTCGACTGAACTGAATTTACTTGAATTTACACTAGCAATTTCATTCCTTTACTCTTTCTTTTCATTCTCTTCTTCATGAGAATCAGTGCTTCTAGAATATATTCTATTTATTTTGTTATCATTTAGACTTGACTTATAAGATTCTGGCTCTTCATCATAAATTTAATTAAGATTATTATAGAATATAGCTTTTTATGGCTGAACTAAGCAATTACTTATTTCTGAGAACATAAAATCATTGTTTTGAAACTAATTTAAATTATTTAAAGATGCTTCTTTGTTTTGTTAAAAGCCATAATTTAATTTTTATAATTATTGTAAACTATCCACTTAATTGATTTCAATATTCTTAAAAGATTACAAATATTTATCATCTTAGTAAAAAGGTGATGTAATTCTTTCACCTTCTATTTTTGTATTGATTTAAAGTTAATGAGTGGTCCTAAGAGATTAAAAAGGCGCATCAGATTTTTATTCATCTATCGTTGAGAATAAATTTACTTTTGTTTCTTGTTAATCTCCTGTTTATTTATTTAATTACAAAGATACTAATTATATTTCACAAAAAGAGGAAGGCATTTGATCATCCTAAAGAATTTTTTCCTATAAAATATTTGTAGTATTTTCTTGCTAATAGTTATTATTGTTAGCATCCTAAGCTGTTTAGATGTTATTTATTTTTCTTTAACTTTTTAGAGGACTTAACAAAGTTGGCGATTTAATACTCTCGTTTTCTTAAAAAAAAGTTTTGGAAATCACCTTCTTAGTCATACTTTAATCTTAGTTGAAGGATATTTAAGTAGTTTATCTATCAGAGTTGTTATTAATCAAATTAGGTATCTAATAAATATTGTTACCTAAACTTTACTGCTTTTCTTTAAGTATCTATTGATAGTTTATGTCTTAAATTATTCTTCTTTTTTTCATTTCATTTATTTCTCTTTCGTAAAAGTCAATTTCAACATAATTTACATTTAAATTTAATTTTGTGGTGTACACTCCAACCTTAAATTAAATTAAAAATACATCATCGTTTTGAGAATAAGCTTTTTTATTATGAGTTTTATTCTGTATTTGCTATTCCTTCTGTGAATTTTATAAATCTATTAATTCTCTCTTAATAACTAAAATGCTGCAAAATTAGGCATAAAACTGCTTATTCTCCATTACTGCCTCTAGCATAGGTATCAGGCTAAATGCATTTTATTAGATTTCTATAAAAAAATAAATAAATAAAATTATTATTTTTTCTCATTATTTAATTCTTTCTTTCTTTTAAAAAAAATTTTTGCTAAATATTTCTTTTTTTATTGCTTTGAGAAATTTAAAATGATTAAATTTATTTTACATATTTTAGAGTCCATAGATTAAAAAATATCAATAAATATTTTTTTGGAAAAATCTGTGATTATACCATCATCATCAAATAAAATGTATTATTTTTATTTATTTACTCGTTAAATTAAAGCGCAGACACCAATATCATTTTCAAAAATTTCAATTTTTATTCTCAAAGTGATAGGGAAAACAAATCCCTTTTTATCAAGAGCAAAAGCATGTCTTTCTCCTTTTTTATTTACATTACAGAAAAATTTTTGGATAGGGAAGAGAATATTACAAAATAATAAATACCTTTTTAAACTATATTTAGAGATTCTTGATCAATAAATTATTTGATCATTTTATTGTGATGCCTTTTTACTATATTTGGTACTAATAAATTCAACTATTTACCAAGAATTTCATTTATTTTAATCCCAAAAATCTAGAAAAAGGGATTCGAAACTTTGTTAATAATATAATCATTTTCCAAAAACGATGAAAAAACTACACAAACATTTTCAGTAAAGTAATTGTTTTACTTCAATTTTTGTAATTATTTGATATTTTTAATCTTTTAGGATTTATTAAAAATATTTAAAGCCTACTTTTGAAAATCTGAGATTTTTCTACTCTAAAAATCTAGAACTTAGATATATACACTAGCCAAATATTGAAGATCCAAATCAAACGCATTAATTTGAAAAAGTTCTAAAAAGCTATTTTACAGCTCTTAATTAAGATTTATCAAAGGCACAGACATAATTTCCAATTGTTTCAAAGGGATATAATCCCCGCATAAAAAATCATAGAAATCTCCAGTTTGAATCAAAGTATCTCTGAGCTTTTTTTTACAAATGTTAATTTTCTCGTCAAATAGAATGGCTCCAATCATGTTTATTTTTTAATTTTGAATGTTAGAATTAAAAAATATTTCAGAATAAGATTTCATCACAAATTCTTTTAGCTAGTAAAAGTAAAATTTATATGCTCCCCTTATTTTATTACTCAAAACAAATTAGAATTAAGTGCGATACAAAAAGATAAGAGCTCTCGTTGGGTCATTAATTATCTCAAAAAGATAGTTCAAAAGAGACAGTCTCAAGATATTCATATTTTTTTCTTTCTTACCTTTATTATTTTCAATATATTTTTCCATAATATCAAATAATAGATGTTCAATATATTCTTTTCTAAAATGTTTTTCAGAGAGTACTTGCTACAAAAGTTCTTCTTTTGTATTCTAATTTAATTTTATAATTAAAAATGCTATTAGTAATTTACAATTTTATGTTAAAAACAACAAAATAAAAGTAACTATAAAAATAATTAACATTAGGAAGGAGTTAATAATATTGTTGTTTATTAATAATTTATTCAATGAAAATATTAATTTGTTTACAGGAGCTCTGTACAAATAGCAAAAGCAAGATTTATCGTTTGAAGTACATTAAAGCTCATGAACTTAAATAATTGCTTAGTAATTAATTCCTTATCCTTTATACAAGTAATGATTTTAGCATAGCTTAGACTATTGGATAATCATCCTTACTATCTATAAAAATTTATAGGTGTTGCACTCATAAAGAGACTCAATATTTAAAAATATATGAAATAATTGCTCATTTTTGTTTTTTTTGTACTGCAAAACAAAAATAGTAGAAATAGGTACTGTAACTATAATAATTAGAATAGTATCAGATCCTTCAAATATAAAATTCTCGACTACAAAACAAAGGCTAATTTAAAGTGACGCAGCTGAAAGACATAAATAGATGCGATCTATATATTCTGATAAATAATAGTCTTTCACTAAAATAAAAATAATTTCAAAGAAAAAATAGAGTGTCGAGTACAACACAATAGCTATATGGCTTGAAAACGAATTTAAAATAACTAAAATAGCTCTCAAGGAAAATAAAATTAAATATGTGTTATCTGGCTACTTTGCCAAGTAGTTACTTTCTTCACTAAATGAACAACTAAAGTCATGTGCTTCGATCAAGAATCCTTTTGAATAGAAAATATTTTTTTTAAATAAAATTTTGTATTGAATTTTTTATTATAAAAAAGTATATCTGTCTGTTTAATAATATAATAAAATTTTTATTGTAAATGTAGAAACTAATATTAAAATGAGTGATTTTTCAAGTAAATTTTTTGTAATACAGTTTTTTCAAATGGAATAACTCATGTGTATAAATAAAAATATATTTGAAAATGATACTTCTAAAATAAATTAAATATTTATGATAAACCACGAGTTACTAGTTTTGAAAAGACTGTATTAAAAATTATGATTGATTAATACTTAATTGATTTGACTTAGAAATTTAAAATTTATATAACAACGATACCTATTCCAATAGTCAAGAAAATATTTATGTAAGAAATAGCAATAAGATCTATTGGTTATTCTAAATCTTGCAGTGTTATTAGTTTAAATGCAGAATTTAAAGAAACGTAAAATAGCCATTGGTTGTAAATTGTTGTGTAGAATTAGCAAAATTTTTACAATTTAAATTTAATGTTATTGATTTCTAAATTTTTTAGTGAAAAGGATAGCACCAAAGAACTAATAAAAAAAATATTTAAAGCAAAAGCTATAAATATAGTAGAATAATAAGGGGCTATAGCTTTTAAGTAGTGGTCAAATAAAGGAAATATTTATAAATACTATGGATAACTTGCTAAACTTTAAAGTCGCTTTTAATTTTATTTTTGAGATACATGAGAATTGTTAGAGTATTAACTCTTGTCCTTGTAAATGAAGGACAGTATTGTTATCCTACTAATTATAATAATTATAATTGATAATAGTTTGTTAAGTCTCAAAGGGCGAATTAAATGAATCATCTCTTCAGTATAAAACTTTCTCAGCCGCAAGTTATTAAACTTGTGAGATACTTTTGAAATCTTAGTTTATGATTGCTAAGTACTTTATTTCTAATCATGCTTTTTTTCTTTCATCTAAATGTTGAAAGGCTAACTAATCTATTGTTTATATTTTGTTCTATTTTTATTTATCATTTATTATTGCTTTTATTATTTATATATTAAAAGATGTGTTTAATCTGTTAGAAAATATATATTAATCAACTAGATAATTTTTTAATTTATATTACCTAATTAAGCACTGAAATTGTATAATTGCAAATTAATAATTATATGTATTATTTTTACTATGCTTGAAAGATTATTATTTAATGAATATTTTAATTAATTATAATTTCTAATGATTTTAACAAAACTAGTTTTAATTTAGCCAAACTTAATATCCTCTTTGCCTTAAATGATAATATTATTGTCAAAATGATTAATTAATTACTATAGATAAATATAAAAACTTAATTTATCAAAAATTTTTAATGAATTTAAATATAAAAAATATTGTAATTATGTAAACTAATTTTTATCAAAGTGGTTCTATCAATATATTTACCAGAAAATTAAAAGGAATTTATTTAATTCATTACAAAGATATCACTTTAAAGATATTGAAATAAAAATTTGGTAAGAAAAAAAAATTCAAACAATATTTTTTTCAAGATGGCTGATTGATTTTAGGTAAAATATTTAACTTAAATATAAATAAAATGATTGTAGTTGTAAGTTAAAAAAAAGATTGGCAGTAAAATTAATCAAAATAAAATTAATGAATTGATTTCTAATAGTTAATCTTATGAAATAATACAATAATTAATTAAAAAATAGTTAATGGATTATTTTTTAACACAAAATTAAAAATTATCCAATCATTTCATAGGAATAAAAGCAAAAATTTGAAAGTAATATATACAAATAATATTATAAGAAATTTTATTCATTTACTATAAAACCTCAATAAACATCCAAACAGACTTGATTCATATGAGAATGCTATTATTAACACAAATCATATATGATATCATGGTTCGTTTTATTTCAAATGCAGGAACAGATATATATATATATATAATTAAAACCACATATTTTATATATTACAGTTTTTGATTTAATTTTATTACAAAACATAAAATATTCATGTAACTTAGGATTTAATGTAAAACTCTATTTGATGAGTTCCATAAATAGAAAAGTAAGTGTAAAACTTCATAAAAATTAAATAAGTTAGGATAGATAATTAAAGTTTTAAAGTGCTTCAGTGATTAAATTGAATAGTGTAATATAAAAAACTAGTTTTTTGTTTAATTTACCAAGCAAGGTATTACAAAATATATCTATATTTATATATATCCATCAATTAATCTATCAATCTATAAGTATATGAAAGTCACTTCAAAAATATGTAATCTTTAGTAATTAGTATTTTTTAAAAAGTAATTATATAAATGTAAATAATTTTATTATAAAATATTATTAAATACCAATTTAAACTAAATAAAGATAAATTTGTGCAGCTAATTTAAAATATCAGAGTTTCATAACAAAATATATATCCTATTTATTGTGTTAGTACTATAGTTGGCGCTAAATTTAAATTACTGAAATAATATTTATTTTTTTTCTGGTATTATAAAAAGTTTATTTTTAGAACTAAAACAACTTCACAAATTAACTATTTATTCATTATCTTTTGAACAAAATAAAACTTTTATTATAAATTCTATTTAAAAATTTTAAAAAGGCTAATGTAAATTTTAACTAATTTATTCACTTTAAACAATACATAAACCAAGTTACTAAAATTAGGTTCTATTTTAAGCTTTTAAGCCAATAATCAAATTACTGAAATAATATATAATTGAATTTGTTTTTTGCAGAATAAAAAGAGTATACTCATAATATTTATAAAAGCTATAAAATGAAATTATGTAATTAATTTTGAAGCTATTGTTCAATCAAATTTTCAGAATGAATAGAACCTTTTCAGTTGGTAGTATAAAAAGAATATAATATAAAGTCATAAAATGATCTATTTGGTTGATCAGATTATTAATAATAACATACATACTCGAACTAGATTATAATTAAATCTTTTAAAAATTAATTAAATCCGATTTTAAATTCTACCTATACTAGCTGATATCTAAAAGTTAAATTTAACATCATTCTAAAACATGTATAAAATTTAAAAAAATTTTGTATTGAAGTTAATTAAAATTGAAGAAGAATAAAAAAGAAGTTGAAAACTTTATATAAAGGATAATAAGAATGCGAAATTAGAAGAATATAGTAAGTTTCTTTAATTCAATCCCCTCTTTCAATTTTTAAATTTTTTTATTTTTTTTAATAATTTATTTACTTACAAAAATAAATATGAATAATATTTATAAATATAAAATCAATAATAAAATCTATTTATCTATTTATCTTTTAGATGAAAAAACTTTTTGAAAATATTAAATAATAAAATTTATTTTATTATTCAAACATTTAATATTTATTCATCCTATTTTCACCACTTGTTTATCACCAGAATACTTTTTTAAAGACAACTAATCTTTTTGATTTAAGACACCTACTTATTACTTAGAATCTTTATGATGCATTCATTGGGCTAATAATATTAAAATAAATTTGTATAAATTTTAAATAAATATCAAAATAGAATAAAATTTTTAATTAAAAATTATTTCTTCAATTAATAAATATAATAACATTAGTGGAATAAAAAAGATAAAAAAATAAATCAAATAAAAGCTATCAAATAAATTCAAAGAGCTTTTTTGTTTTATATTCATTTTTATAGTTTAAAATATTTAAATCCAAAATTTATAAACTGATGCACCCATTGCACCAATTTAATTTATACTTTTTAAATATTGAAGAAATAATATATCATTAAATAGTAAATTAGAAGGAAAAAATGAAGAAAAAATATGAAAATATAAGATTAATTAATTAATCATAAAAGCAAAAGTTGAAAATAAAATAATGATTTATATTAAAAAAGAAAGATCAAAAAAAAGCAAGCACAATAAAAAGAAAAAGAAAATAGAGCTTTATTGTTTTTAATAAGTTTTTATAATTAAAAATATCACAATCCAAAACAAATTAACTGTTTTTACCGAAGATCAAGTGTCAAATTTGAGAGATTAATGCAATTTGCTAAACCTGAACCTAAGACTGATGCACCCATTGCACCAATTTAATTTTCACTTTTTAATATTGAAGAAAAAATATATCATTAAATAGTTAATTAAAATGAAAAAATAAAGAAAAAATATGAAATAATAAGATTAATTAATAATAAAAGCAAAAGTTTAAAATAAAATGATGAGCTAAATTAACAAAGAAAGAAATAAAGAACAAAAAAAAGCAGGAAGAAAAAGAAAAAAGAGTTTTATAATTTCAATTAGTTTTTATAATTAAAAATATCACAATCCAAAACAAATAAACTGTTTTTACCGAAGATTAAGTGTCAAATTTGAAAGATTAATACAATTTGCTAAAGCAGAACCTAAGCCTGATGCACCTTCATCACCAATTAAAGAAGGGCTAAGCGACTCGAGTGGGCGAGTCGGAGGGTCTTAGCAGTGATATCGGGGGTTCGAATCCTATACCGCCCCCTTTATTTCGAAAAATTCAATGTAAAAATGTGAATGTTACCAGCGGTCTCCTTGGTAGGAGGGAAGGGCCAAATCTGATAGGAGGTAAAGAGGAGGCCCCATTCTGAACAGAAGATCTGGAATACAAATGGGAAGCGAGCATAATGCGTAGTCAAATCATGGAAGATTAGTAGAAATGCCATTAGGGTGTAGGTGACCCTTCCCTTCTAGTATATTACCCACAATTATATATAAATAAATTGGTATACGTATAATAATAATGTATAAGTAATTATATATAGGGCCCCTATCCCGAGTGCATGTAACCATGTGCGAGTATGTATGTATGTATGTATCACCAATTAAATTTTTACTTTTTAAATATTGAAGAAAAAATATATCATTAAATAGTTAATTAGAAGGAAAAAATGAAGAAATAATATGAAATAAAAGATTAATTAATAATAAAAGCAAAATTTGAAAATAAAACGATAAGCTAAATTAACAAAGAAAAAACAAAAAAAAGCAAGCAAGCACAACAAAAAGAAAAAGAAATAAGAATTTTATTGTTTTTAATTAGTTTTTATAATTAAAAATATCACAATCCAAAACAAATAAACTGTTTTTACCGATTATCAAGTGTCAAATTTGAGAGATTAATGCAATTTGTTAAAGCAGAAACTAAGCCTGATGCACCAATTGCACCAATTTAATTTTCACTTTTTAAATATTGAAGAAAAATATATCATTAAATAGTTAATTAGAAGGAAAAAATTAAGAAAAAATAAAATGTTGAGCTAAATTAACAAAGAAAGAACAAAAAAAAGCAAGCGCAATAAAAAGAAAAAGAAAAAAGAGCTTTATTATTTTTAATTAGTTTTTATAATTGAAAATATCACAATCCAAAACAAATAAACTATTTTTACCTAAGATCAAGTGTCAAATTTGAGAGATTAGTGCAATTTGCTAAACCAGAACCTAAGCCTGATGCACCCATTGAACCAATTTTATTAGAACTTTTTAAATATTGAAGAAAAAATATATCATTAAATAGTTAATTAGAAGGAAAAAATGAAGAAAAAATATGAAATAATAAGATAAATTAATGTTAAAAGCAAAATTTTAAAATAAAATGATGACTTAAATTAATAAAGAAAGAACAAAAAAAAGCAAGCAAGGACAATAAAAAGAAAAAGAAAAAAAGAGCTTTATTGTTTTTAATTAGTTTTTATAATTAAAAATATCACAATCCAAAACAAATAAACTGTTTTTACCTAAGATTAAGTGTCAAATTTGAGAGATTAATGCAATTTGCTAAAGCAGAACCTAAGCCTGATGCACCCATTGTACCAATTTTATTTGAACTTTTTAAATATTGAAGAAAAAATATCTCATTAAATAGTAAATTAGAAGAAAAAAATGGAGAAAAAATATGAAATAATAAGATTAATTAATAATAAAAGCAAAAGTTTAAAATAAAATAATGAGCTAAATTAACAAAGAAATAACAAAAAAAGCAAGCAAGCACAATAAAAAGAAAAAGAAAAAAGAGCTTTATTCTTTTTAATTTGTTTTTATAATTAAAAATATCGCAATCAAAAACAAATAAACTGTTTTTACCGAAGATCAAACGTCAAATTTGAGAGATTAATGCAATTTGCTAAAGCAGAACCTAAGTTTGAGACACCCATTGCACCAATTTTATTCGAACTTTTGATATATTGAAGAAAAAATATATCATTAAATAGTATTAAATTAGAAGGAAAAAATGAAGAAAAAATATGAAATAATAAAATTAATTAATAATAAAAGCAAAAGTTGAAAATAAAATGATGAGCTAAATTAACAAAAGAAGAGCAAAAAAAAAGCAAGAACAATAAATAGAAAAAGAAAAAAGAGCTTTATTGTTTTTAATTAGTTTTTATAATTCAAAATATCACAATCAAAAACAAATTAACTGTTTTTACCGAAGATCAAGTGTCAAATTTGAGAGATTAATGCAATTTGCTAAAGCAGAACCTAAGTCTGATGCACCCATTGCACCAATTTAATTTTCACTGTTTAAATATTGATGAAAAAATATATCATTAAATAGTTAATTAAAAGGAAAAAATGAAGAAAAAATATGAAATAATAAGATTAATTAATAATTAATAATTAAAACAAAAGTTAAAAATAAAATGATGAGCTAATAGGTTAACAAAGAAAGAACAAAAAAGCAAGCACAATAAAAAGAAAAATAAAAAAAAGAGTTTTATTGTTTTTAATTAGTTTTTATAATTAAAAATATCACAATCCAAAATAAATAAACAGTTTTTACTAAAGCCATAGTGTCAAATTTGAGAGATTAATACAATTTGCTAAAGCTGTACCTAAGTTTGATGCACCCGTTGCACCAATTTTATTCGAACTTTTTATTGAAGAAAAAATATATCATTAAATAGTTAATTAGAAGGAAAAAGTGAAGAAAAATATGAAATAATAAGAAAGATTAATTAATAATAAAAGCAAAAATTGAAAATAAAATGATGAGCTATATTAACAAAAAAAGAACAAAAAAAGTAATCAAAAGAAAAAGAAAAAGAAAAAAGAGCTTTATTATTTTTAATTAGCTTTTATAATTAAAAATATCACAATCAAAAACAAATAAACTATTTTTACCGAAGATCAAGTGTCAAATTTGAGAGATTAATGCAATTTGCTAAAGAAGAACCTAAGTTTAATGCACCTATTGCACCAATTTTATTCGAACTTTTTAAATATTGAAGAAAAAATATATCATTAAATAGTAAATTAGAAGGAAAAAATGAAGAAAAAATATGAAATAATAAGAAATAAATAATAAAAGCAAAAGTTGAAAATAATATGATGAGCTAAATTAACAAAGAAAGAACAAAAAAAGCAATCAAAATAAAAAAGAAAAAGAAATAAGAGATTTATTGTTTTTATTAAATTTTTTTATTAAAAATATCACAATCGAAAATAAATAAACTATTTTTACCGAAGATTAAGTGTCAAATTTGAGAGATTAATGCAATTTGCTAGAGCAGAACCTAAGCCTGTTACACCTTAATCACCAATTTTATTCGAACTTTTTAAAAATTGAAGAAAAAATATATCATTAAATAGTTAATTAGAAGGAAAAAATGAAGAAAAAATATGAAATAATAAGATTAATTAATAATAAAAGCAAAAGTTTAAAATAAAATGATGAGCTATATTAACAAAGAAAGAACAAAAAAGCAATCAAAATAAAAATAAAAAGAAAAAAGAGCTTTATTGTTTTTAATTAGCTTTTATATTTAAAAATATCCCAATCCTAAATAAACTGTTTTTACCCAAGATCAAGTGTTAAATTTGAGAGTTTAATACAATTTGCTAAAGCAGAACCTAAGCCTGATGCACCTTTATCACCAATTTCATTTTAACTTTTTAAATATTGAAGAAAAAATATATCATTAAATAGTTAATTAGAAGGAAAAAATGATGAAAAAATATGAAATAATAAGATTAATTAATAATAAAAACAAAATTTGAAAATAAAATAATGATTTATATTAAAAAAGAAACAACAAAAAAAGCTAGCAAGCACAACAAAAAGAAAAAGAAAAAAGAGTTTTATTGTTTTTAATTAGTTTTTATAATTAAAAATATCACAATCCATAACAAATAAACTGTTTTTACCTAAGATTAAGTGTCAAATTTGAGAGATTAATGCACTTTGCTAAAGCAGAACCTAAACCTGATGCACCATTTGAACCAATTTTATTCAAACTTTTTAAATATTGAAGAAAAATTATATCATTAAATAGTAAATTAGAAGGAAAAAATGAAGAAATAATATGAAATAATAAGATAGATTAATTAATAATAAAAGCAAAAGTTGAAAATAAAATGATGACTTAAATTAATAAAGAAAGAACAAAAAAAAGCAAGCAAGGACAATAAAAAGAAAAAGAAAAAAAGAGCTTTATTGTTTTTAATTAGTTTTTATAATTAAAAATATCACAATCCAAAACAAATAAACTGTTTTTACCTAAGATTAAGTGTCAAATTTGAGAGATTAATGCAATTTGCTAAAGCAGAACCTAAGTTTGATGAACCTATTGCACCAATAATATTCGAACTTTTTAAATATTGAAGAAAAAATATATCATTAAATAGGGAAAAAATGAAGAAAAATATGAAATTATAAGGTTAATTAATAATAAAAGCAAAATTTGAAAATAAAATGATGAGCTAAATTAACAAAGAAAGAACAAAAAAAAGCAAAAACAATAAAAAGAAAAAGAAAAAAGAGCTTTATTGTTTTTAATTAGTTTTTATAATTCAAAATATCACAATCCAAAGTAAATAAACTGTTTTTACACAAGATCAAGTGTCAAATTTGAGAGATTAATGCAACTTGCTATAGCAGAACCTAAGCCTGATACACCTTCATCACCGATATAATTTTAACTTTTTAAATATTGAAGAAAAAATATATCATTAAATAGTTAATTAAAAGGAGAAAATGAAGAAAAAATATCACAATCCAAAACAAATAAACTGTTTTTACCAAAGATCAACTGTCAAATTTGAGAGATTAATGCAATTTGCTAAAGCAGAACATAAGCCTGATGCACCTTTATCACCAATTAAATTATAACTTTTTTTTATTATTGAAGAAAAAATATGAAATAATAAGATTAATTAATAATAAAAGCAAAAGTTTAAAATAAAATGATGAGCTAAATTAACAAATAAAGAAAGAACAAAAAAAAGCAAGCAAGTAAAATAAAAAGAAAAAGAAAAAAGAGCTTTATTATTTTTAATTAGTTTTTATAATTAAAAATATCACAATCCAAAATAAATAAACTGTTTTTACCTAAGATTAAGTGTCAAATTTGAGAGATTAATGCAATTTGCTAAACCAGAACCTAAGTTTGATGCACCCATTGCACCAATTATATTCGAACTTTTTAAATATTGAAGAAAAAATATATCATTAAATAGGGAAAAAATGAAGAAAAATATGAAATAATAAGATTAATTAATAATAAAACCAAAACTTGAAAATAAAATGATGAGTTAAATTAACGAAGAAAGAAAGAACAAAAAAAAGCAAGCACAATAAAAAGAAAAAGAAAAAAGAGCTTTATTGTGTTTAATGAGTTTTTTTATTAAAAATATCACAATCCAAAATAAATAAACTGTTTTTACCGAAGATTAAGTTTCAAATTTGAGAGATTAATGCAATTTGCTAAACCAGAACCTAAGCCTGAAGAACCTTTATCACCAATTGAATTGTAACTTTTTAAATATTAAATAAAAAAATATCATTAAATAGAGTAAGTTCCCATACAAATTAAAAAAAAGCGAGTTTTATTACTGTGTTTTTATTTAAAACTATTGATTTTTGAGTTCGTTAAATTTTTCAAAAAAATGATATGTTATAAGAATATACAGTTTATATATAATATTTGAAATTTTACATTTTGTCAATTTAAAGCTTTCTAAAAACTCAAAAATAAAGCTGTTTTAAGCTAATTTAGCTTTATTTTTTATGTTATTAATAAATATTAAATTTTAGCCTTTTATAAATTAAATAGGCATTTCACTCTAGTTAATTAGAAGGAAAAAATGAAGAAAAAATATGAAATGATAAGATTATGAAAAAAAAAGAAATCATAATAAAAAGAAAAAGGAAAATAAATAAAATAAATTAAAAAAGCTTTAATGCTTTAAATTAACTTTTATAATTAAAAATATTACAATCCAAAACTAGTAAACTGCTTTTGTTAAGTGTAAGTTTTAATAGCAAAAAATGAAGAAAATATATCAAATAATAAAAAATGAATAATAAATAATTAAAAATTCAAATAAAAATTAAGTTAAAATGCTAAAAAATTTTAGTTTTAATAAAAATCAATGAATAATTATGATAATATCAAAAACAAAAATTATTTATTTAAATAAATTGAAAGTTAAATTTATAAAAAATTTTAATAATAATATAAATAATATTTATTAATAAATAAAATATACTAGAGATCAATATTGAGATCCTAATGAGATAAAAATGAAGAGCCTATAAACTTTTTTTATTAATTTATATAAATTTAAAGGATATTAATTAAAAAATTAATAATTACTTCTTCTAATTTTTTATAATATTTAATCTATTATATCATTTATTTATATTTTCAAAAATATTGAATAGCAATTTATGAAATTTAATTAATTAATTATAAATGGATAAAAAGAACAAACAAAATATAATAATTATTAATCTGGTTTTATGAAGAGATATCACAGAAAAATTAATTTAAAATTCATTATTTAATCTAAATATTTATATTTAAAACATATAATTAAAAATATATATGAAATAAGAAGATGAATGATTTCAATAAAGAATGCAATAGTATTAAAATTCTTAGATATAAAACTATGAATTTTGAAAAGAATCTGCTTAAAATTAATACTAATATACAAGTAATTAGTGTTTCAGTTATATAATAATATTAAAATTGATACTTATCTATAGAATTAACAAAATTAATCTAGGTAATTTATAAACAATTTGTATCTATTACCATTGCCAAAATTTTCAAATTAATTAACACATATACTGATTATTTATATTTGATAAATTATCAATAAATGATTGTAAAATTAAATTTTTTAGTCTAATATCTTTTATTAAAATGAATTAATCTACTCAAGCTGATTAAATAAAAAAACTTTGAACTTTTGTTAAAAATTAATATAAAAATGTTTAATTTAAAAATAGTTTTTTTATATTAATGAAAAGTAAATTAAATTCTAAAAAAACTAGTCAGTTAGTAAACTTACTTAATTAGCATTTCTTCAAATTTAAAAATTATTATTATTAAATTCTAAAAAAATTAAATTTATTTTTTGTAATTATTTTGGTTACTTAAAAAGTAATTTAAATAAATTAATACCAATAAAGTGTTTGACCACATATTTGATATGTTACATTATTTGATTTAATTTAAAAAAATAAAATAAAATATTCTATGTAACTTGAGGATTCAATGTAAAACTCGATTTAATGAATAAGTTACATAAATAGAAAATTAAGTGTAATAAATACTTCATAAAAAAATAAATAATTGAGAATATATAATCAAAGTGTTATAGTTTTTCTGTGATTGATTTAAATAGTGTAATATAAAAAACTAGTTTTTTGTTTAATTTACCAAACAAGCTATTACAAAAAATATATATACCTATCTATAAATTCATCTATTAATATATGAATATATAAAAGTTACTTTAAAAATATGTAATCTTTAATAATTAGTAATATTTAAAAAATTAATTATAAAAATATAAATTATTATATTTTAATTTAAGTATTTTAAAAAATCAATTTAGACTAAATAAAGATAAAATTGAACCAGCTAATTAATTTAAAATATTAGAGTTTTGTAACAAAATATATATCCTATTTATTTATTATATTAGTATTATTACAAATTGTGTTAAATTTAAATTACGGAAATAATATTTATTTTTCTGGTATATTAAAAAGCTTAGTTTTAGAACTACAAAAACTTCACAAATTAGCCATTTATTTATTTTCTTTTGAACAAAACAAAACTTTTATAATAAATTCAATTTAAAATTTTTTAAAAAAACAGATGTAAATTTTAACTAATTTATTCAGTTAAAACGATAAATAAATCAAATACTAAAATTAGGTACTATTTTAAGCTTTTAAATCAAAAATCAATTAACTGAAATAATATATAATTGAACATATTTTGTGCATAGATAAAAAGAATATGCTTCATATTGATTATAAAATCTATAAAATTAAATTATGTAATTAATTTTGAAATTATTATTCAATCAAATATTCGGAATGAATAGAACCTTCTCAGTTGGTAATATAACTAGAATAGAACATAAATATAAAGTCAGAAAATGATCTGTTTGGCTGATCAGATTGTTAATAATAACATACTTGAACTTGATTATAAATTAAGTCTAATAAAAATTAATCAAATCTGGTTTTAAATTGTTCCTATACTAGTTGATATCTAAATGTTAAATTTTAACTTCATTCTAAAACAGGTATAAAGTTAAAAAAATCTTTGTACTGAAGTTTATTAAAATTGAAGAAGAATGAAAAATAAATTGAATAATTTAAGGTGGTTGGTGCAAGAAAGTGTATTTTCGATTTTGTAGAATAAAATTTTATTCAATAAAAATGTAATTAATAATTATTATTTTATTTAGATAAAAAACAATATTAATTAATAGATTGATTGATGGATAGATATACCCTATTTTTAGTTTTTATAAAAGGATAGAAAATGAATATTTTATTCCTTATCAGATTATAAAAATTTTAAAAAATAAATGGTAAAAATGAATATTTATTATGCTTTATTTAAAAAAATAGGTATCTATTAAATCGATTTGAAGTTTTTAATCATAAATTCATAAACTTTAGTGCATAATCATTTTAATAATAATAGTAATAATCATCATCGTAATTGTGATTATAAATTGTTTCTTTCTTCAATATAATTCAATTTTAAGAAAAAATATATAATTATTTGTTTAATCTTTTGTACATACTGACTCTTTTAAAAAACCAAAATATTTACCAATACTTTTTAAAAATTATTTCAGCATTTGTTTTTTTTTAATAGAGTTCATACAAATTTTGATAATAATCAAGTTAAAATAAATTAGAATATACAAAAAACTATAGTTTCAATAATAAAATAATATGAAAACTAATACTTATCTAATGAATCAAAAGAATTAAATTTTTATATATTTTCTTTCATATTCTTAACTTAAATAAAAAATGAGATAAATTAAATAGAAAAATATAACCACATATTTGATGTTTTACATTTTGTATAAAATTATTTAATTAAATATTTTTCAAAGAGCATAATATATTAAAATTTTCTTGAAGAGTAAGTAAGTGTATAACTTTTATTAGATAGTACCAAATATCGATAGATAAAAGATAATTGTGTTTAAAGTTTCATATTAAAAGAAGAATTTAGAATAAATTAAGAAAAAATTAATATCATTCAATTATTAATCCGTTAAGTGCTACATAACAAACTAGTTTTATTTTAATATATAATTCAATAAATAATTAGATCTATCTATATATCATTTGATCCTTCCATATATTGATTAATAAAAATGTCAAAGCTAATCTTTAAATCATTCATAATGTTTTTTTTAAAAATTAATATTAATAAATTTCTTTGAAAATATTTTTAAATATCAATTACTTACATTAAGTAGAGATAAATTTTGAACTAGTTAATTTAAAATTTTGGGGGGTTTACAAAAAGAAATTTTTATTTATTAGTACAATAAGTTGTTCTAAATTTTAATTACTGAATTAATATTTATACTTTGTGGTATTTTATGGAGTTTACTTTTAGTGCAAAAACAACTCTAAAATGTATGTATGTCATTGAATATTTTTTTTTCAGAGAAATAAAAACTTTTTTAATAAAATAGATTTTAAATTTTTTAAAATATAAAGTGTAAATCTTAAATAAATTTATTCAGTTATAATGGTACATAATTTATGATACTAAAATTAGATTCTATTTTTAAGCTTTTAACAAAAATTAAATTACTGAAATAATAAAAAACTGAACTTGTTTTATTTGGAAGTAAAATAAATATGTTTTTATTGCTTATAAAAACCATAAAATGAAGATATGTAATTAGCTATTATTCTATCAAATATTTAGACTAGAACCATTTTAGATGGTAATATAAAAAAATAAAACATAAATAAAAAATCAGAAAAGGATCTGCTTTGTTCATCAAATTGTGATTTAGACTTTTTAATAAATAATGATTAGTAATAACATACATGAATTTGATTTTAAATCAAATCATATCAAGATTGATCAAATATGGTTTTAAACTCCAATCCTATTCTAGCTGAAATCAAATGGTTAAATTTTAAAACTAGATAAAAAGTTATAGAAAATCTCTATGTTAAAGTAAGTTAATTAAAATTTAATAAGAATGATCAATAAATTGAAAATTTTTCGTAGCGACCCAGACTATAGTGTAATATAGATTTAGTAGAATGAAGTTTTATGTTAAATATAGAGTAACATAGTGAATTAATTAATATATATAATAAATAAATTACTAGATTGATAGACAGATATGCAGAAAGATAGATTATTAATAGATAGACTCTATTTTTAGTTTTTATAAAAGGAAAGATAGAATATGAAGTCTATTTATTTATATTACTAATAAAATTCATTTTTGAATAACCAAAAAGAATGTTAGAAAATAAATTAAATATTTAATACAATTTATATAGCTAATTAACTAAAATAGATAGATCGAAAGATAGTTATCTATATAGATAAATTTTAAAATTTTTAGTGCAAATTTTCTAAATAAATTTGGATTTCAAATATTTGATTTATTCTTCAATAAAGCATCTACGCAAGATTTTAATTCACTAAATTTATTTTGAATATCTTAAGTGAATCTGTATTTAGATTCTAATCAAAGTCGTCAATTTTCTACTTAAATTTTAAAATGCCTAGCTATGATTTTATTTAAAAATATATTTAATTAAATTCATTGATTTCTTGATTGCGCTAGACAGGAAGCCGTCTTAATTATTTGATACTTGTGTAATATTAAATTATAAACATAAAACTTTTAGAAAATTGAAATCAGAGAAATAGTTTCCAATATTATAAAATAAATTTACAGTTATAGTTTTAAAGCTATTATATTCTCTATAGAAATAGAGGGATTTACATTCATTTGCAATAGCCACATAATGCATCAAATAGAAATCTTTAAATATATTAATTATGCACCTTTGTTACGGGTGGGTAAAATGCAGATAAAAATTAATTAGTTAGTTAGTTAATTTAATTCTTAGAAATAAATAATTTACATTGAGCACTACTAGCCGCTTTTTCAAAAGCAAATAAAAAACTCAAAAAAATAGCCTTTAATTGTGAATGCATTTAAATTAATTTTTGTAATAGCTTACTAAATAAAGTTCTATTAATCAAATGAAACCATCCTCCTTACATTACGCCAAAGTAAATCATCATGGTAAGCATTTCAAACCCATTTTTACTTAAAATAGTTACTAAATTGTAAAAAACGATTTTTAAACAGTCAAATTAAAATATTTTAAATTACAGCTATTTTGTATTAATTTTTATATACAGAGCCAATATTAAAATGGGAAGTCGTTCTTCTAATTAACATTCTCTTTACTTTTGAATTCATATGAAAGAAAAACAGAAAAAAATGCATGAAAGGATCAAACGACCAAGCAAGCAAGCAAACAAACAAAATATTAATATATTTAAATAAAATATCCGCGCAAAGGAAACATATGAAACAAATATACGAACAAACCCATTGATTAATTAGGAAAATTTAATAAACTTATTAACTTTTTTGAATGAAAGCTTTTTAATTTGTTTGTGTTTTTTATTAAATTTTATTTGTTGGTTAGTTAATAGGTCATTCATTCATTTGAATTTTTAAAAATAAATTCTCAAGTTGTTTGCTATAGAGTATTAGCTTATTCCATTTTTTATTAATTTAGCAAAAAGAAAAATGAAACTTACTTAAGTAATTAATTTAAAAAATGGTAGCTATTATAGATATCTTAAGTGTAATTAATTTATTCAAAATATCTGAAAAATCTATATTATTGAATTGGATTAATCGGTATATAAAAGAGATTAATTATATCCTTCAAATCTAATTAATTATTATCTATTCCTCTTTACTTATTATAAATTTCTGTTATAAACATCAACATATCCTCAATTCATAAAATTCTACTTAATATATAGATAGAAGTAGAATTAAAAATTGGTTATTTTTTATTTGGAAAAACTTCTAATTCGGATCGATGTTAGTTTTCTATTTTATACTTGTTTCTAATTACATGCAAAGAAAAAAGTATTGCTGCAAAATAGATGATGTAAAAATTAAATAGCTTAAATGGCGTAGATAAATGAGATATAGCATTCCTAAAAACTATAAAATTAGCTTCAACTAACAAGAAAGATTTTGTTTGGATTATGAATTTAAATGTTAAATAAACGAATTTAATTTTTTGTTACATTTACATAAATACTCATGAGCGACCTAGTATGTTATTAATTGAGCAGTGCGTTCTTTCAAACAAGCAATTTTTAAAATGACTAAATTTACTTTTCCCCCTTATACGTTGTAGTTAATAACTAAGATTTTTTCAGAATTAAAAAAAAATATTAATAATACGTAACAAAAAAATTTTTATAATGTAATTTTGGATATAAAATGATGCAGGTATTCTGGCTTCAATTAATTAATAATTTGAAAAGAGATTCATTCATAAAATGGAAAAATGTCTTTTGGGCTTTTGACAGGCAATAATCTATCAAAAAATTATATCGCATTTTTAAAAAGTAATTTTTTTTAGACATTTAGCAGTGCTATCATCTCTTTTGAATATAATTTAGTGTGTTTTTGCAACAAATAAATTGAAAAGGAATGAGTAAGCTTTATGAAATTTAAATGTACATAAAAAATACAAATTAATCAGATTTCAAGCATTCAAAATAGTAAAGCAATGAATTTTCATAAGTCTTTTTCTATATTTAATAAAAATGTATGGTGTCCGCACAGCCTTTTTTTATTTGAATGACAATTATTTTAAAATATTTTTAAAATTTTATATTGCAATTAGCAAATACTTCAATAATATTTTAGTTTTGCGTGCTGCAAATATAATAAATAAATTTGTTACGATCATTTTTTATTAAATGGGGGTAGGAATCATAGATAGGCTGGTTACTTATTGAATATCATCTATTTTATTTTCTTAAAATTATTACAAAAAATTATAAAAAGAAGAAATATACATTCAATATATTTGTAATTCATAAGATTCAATTAATTTTACTATCTCTAAAAAAAAAAAAGATTTGCTTAAAAGCAACAATCAAAATAGTTAAGATTTATATCATACAAATAAACAAACAAACAAACAAACAAACAAACAAAGAATTAACTAAAGCATCATATTTAATACCCGAAATGTCAAGTATTTTGAAATCATCTCCAGTAGCTAGACCTTCATTAAGCTACTAAGAAGTTATTGAAATTATTAGAAATAATATCTAATGGCTTAAAGAATATAATAGCAATTAAACTAAGAGTAGGAGGAATCTCCTTAATAAATGGTTTCTTGATTCAATTAAAAACTACTTTATGGAGTAACACGCAGCTCCTTTATTGATTCCTGTCTTAAAATTTAACACTACTTAATAAGTTAAAGAATAAATACATTCTAATATCGATGAAAGTATTCCTAAATACATGAGCATCCTCAAAAACTACTTTGATCTTCTTCTTTCTTATGGAAAAGTAAACTAATTCAAGCAAAATCTCATAGATATGCTTTCTATCAATTTAGAAGACTTTTCATGCACAACCGACTAAACAAATTATATTGTCTAAAAGACCATTAGAAAACAGTTCGTTGGTCTTTTGGTTTTAACTTATTGTGATATTCCAAACAAATTTGAAATAAACTCTTTTTATGACTTGTGGAACATTATTTTCCCTAACGACAAATAAACCAAAATGAGACTCTCTAAATATGACATGCTTAAGGAAAATGAAAAGGGCGCAAAGAATAAAAATAGCAGCTCCAAAAAAATGTCAAAGCAAAAGAGGTGCGAAGCTCAATAATTGGATTAGGATAACTTCCCTTTTCAATAGCAATAACTATTTACTTTAAATAGCAATATCTACACTTCACCTGTATCTACTTTTACTTCTACTACTAACCTTTACCCAACTAATAACAATAGCAGCAATAACAACAATAACAGCGTCAATGGTTTGGGATACTCAGTTGCTGTAGCCGATGAAGAAGAAGAAGAATAACATAGTTTGAATTCTTACTCTGAAGAAATTTTTGAAAAAAATTATGAAAGTGCTCATTTAAATACTAATTTAATTTAGATTCCCTAAAATAATATTTCTTTAATAAGCAGCAACTTCTAATCTTAGAATACAGCCAGTGTTTTATCCTTTCCTTAATCTTCGATTGGTAATTAATAATCAGCCTTCTAGCTTAATAACTTTAATAACTAAAATCATCTGGGATAATAATAACAATAATAATAAATCATCTTAAACAAACATTAAATTAAGTAAATTAACTATTAATAAATAAACTCTTAAAATTGTAATTCTAGCTAGTAATTACAGCAACTTGGGCCTTCTTATAATGCTTAGTAACAAAGTATTTCAAATTCAAATCTTTTATCAAATTAATAGCAATAATCGACTAGTTACCAAGAAAGCTAATCTCAAGTTACAGCTCAAAACTTAAAATCACTTGAATATCTCTATTCAATATAGCAAAATGAGCAATATCCCAAAGAATCAAATCAAAATATTTATGTCAATGACAATCACAGCAGCGTGAGCGTAAATTTGAATTCTGAACCTGAATTCTTTACTTCTTCAAGTAGACTAGAAGAAGACTTTGAATAGAATGAGTACATCGTCAATCACGCACAAGAACAATACTAAAACTATCAATAGCAAGGCTTTGATTCTTTAGAGCATCAAAAATACCAAATCAACTTCAACAAAAAAGAAGAAGCTTACATAATTCCTGTACCAGCTCCAGTTGCAGAAGTACAATAATACTAAGAATACCCCTAATATATGAATTATCAATACTAATACTATCCCTCCGAATAGATAGATAGCTATAATCTTTTCAACGAACACAATCAAATAATTAACTACGCTGAAGACAAAGAAGAATTAGTTGATTCCTTCTTTAATCGTCAAATATTATGACTATCTTTGTTTTTCCTCTCCTCGTAAGGTAAAAATAGCAGCTCTCGTTAGGTAAAAAAGCTGGAAACTACCAATTTTTTGTTGCAATAACTTAAAGCTTTTTGAGAATTCAATCAAAATGAATTACTCACTCTGATGATAAGATGAAAACAAAAAAATTGGTACAGCTAACAACTTCAAACTCTATCTGAACTTTCTTAATCGCAGTTTCTCACTCCTCAAGTGAAACTTATTCTCCATCTTTCTTACTTAAACTAAATCTAATAACTTATACCCCTCTGATCTATCTTTTAGCTTCATCTTATAATTATCTTTACTCTACCTTCTAAATTTATCTTACCTATAACAACTAACTACTTATTTATAACAAAACTAATAATTAAATAAGTCTATTATATGAATTTTTGTATTTAAATAAATAAATAATTTATATTTATATTTTGCTACTAACATATTAACAAATAAATTAACTTAAAATCAACAATTACATAAATTCTTTTCATATAAATTATTTCTATTCATATTAATCCATCTATTTATTCACTAATTTAATTACTTTAGTTCTGATGAATTAATTAGAGCCAATTAAGGAATTAAAAACATCTCAAACAAAATTAATAAGTATATTTTTATTTATTTTGTTTCAGATACAATTTATTTATTTCTGTAAAAGAATTATATCAAATTAATTTACTTCAATCAAATAATATTTGGAATAAATGAATTTATTTGCCAAAAATTTTTCTTTTAATAAAAGAAAAGAGATTGCTTTATTTTTATTTTATTTCTTTGGAAATACTAACAAAATCTTGATATTAAATAAGAATATTAATTAAATTGTCAAATATTCTTAAATTAAATGAAAAAAAACTAACTTTTTTAACTAACCAAAATATCAAAAACAATTTATTAAAATATCAGATAAAAAGTTTAAAAAACTAAATAAAAGAGAAATAAATTCAATTTATTTATGCATTTATATTTAATAAGTTGACTTAACTTGACAAAATTGATTAAGTAAAATACAAATTTTATAAGATTTAAATGAATAAAAAAGATAAATATTTTTAAATCATGGGAATGGCTTTCCTTCATATTAAATTTCACAGTTATCCCTTAAATCATTGACAATCATTTGCTTTCTAGCTTTAACAAATTCAACCCAATCTGGCAACCCAATTTATGTGTAGGCCCAAATTAATTTATTATCATTGTCAATTAATTTCTATTAAATATCAACGTAATCTTCACCACTGATTTTGCCAGACTCACAATGAATTTTTAATATCTTATTTTATAATAAATTTGAATATTTTGTAATTTTAAATAAAATTTACCTCTTTTTCTTCTTAGAATTTCGTTTTTATTTTATTAATGTTTCTCCTTTGTACAGCAGTGTATTCTCCTGCCTTTATACCATTATTTATCATATCTTCACCACAGGCTAAGTAAGAAATACATCTATATTTAGAAGGATTCTCTAAATCCAACAAATCATTTACAGTTAATCCTGCTGGTATTTTATCAAATGCTTGAATCTTTTTCAAATCATCGCTATTAGCATCTCTATAAACAAATTTGTCCTAATTATTATTTTTATATTAAATTTATTATTAATTAATAACCAATTTGTAATTACAGAAATTAGATTCTCTCCTTTAAATTCTTCTTCTTCCTCTTATTGTGGTTGCTATTATGCTGGCTACTACTATTACTCTTATGGCTGAACAATATTTTGAGGAGCTTATTATTATTATTATGCTTGCTATTGAGTTTTCTAGTGCTAAATTTCTTCTTTTGGTTATTGCTTTTGAACTTACTCGACAGCTGGCTTTTAATTTACTTCCTCTTTTTGCTAAATATTTGCAAGGTTTTTTTTGATAAAATCATCAACTCCTTCGTTTACATTAAATGCAGGATACTATTTAAACTCATAAACAACTATTGATTTGCTACCAACACTAGAAATAGGTGCTCTGATATAAACACCATACTATTTTATATTAATAAATGATTTCAAAATGTATTTTTAACAATTAAATGTACCTCCAATTAGAAATGCTTTCCTTTGTGGTCTAAGATAAGAGCAGAATCAATAGTATTGTTTGTTTCCAAGTCAGCTAAAGAAATGCTGCCCCTTGCATATTCACTGTCAGAAAAGAATCCTTTCTGGAAGAGAATAATATCTATTTTCTTTTTGTGGAGATCCTGAGGGTATTTTCCCTGCTATAAGGTAAACTTTTAAGTGCTGTTAAAGACTAAGGACTAATTACACCAGTCTGTTTAATGAGAAAGACATTACTGCTCAGGAGTGAAGGAGTAGCTTATTTTATATTTATCTGCTTTGCAGTCAACGAGCCTTTTCAGCATAATAACAATAACATTCTTGTCGATCTCTTTATTATCTAGAGAGAAGTCAAGTTTTATTTCCTTAGTAGTTATTTAAGGGAAAAGAAGATATTAGTTAAAACTTAGCTTTTAGAGGGCTGATTTAGCTATTTCGTATTATTTTATTCTTAAGTTGCTCTGATCATTTATTTAATTCACTTTTGCAACTTTCTTTTAGTTAGCAATCATCTTTTAAAGATCAAACTCAGACTTTATTGCTAAGTCAAGCTTGTCGATGTAAAAACTTCTATCTATTTTTATTATTAAAGTAATCAATCAAAATAAATTAAAGCATAATTTTGATGAATTGTATGTATTTACTTGCTTCGAATTTTTGTACATCACATTTCTAAAACACTTCAGGAGTTATTTCGAGTAATTTTGTCTCAATAAAGCTTGAAATAGAAACATTTTAACCATTCTATAACTGCTTGATCAGTTCGTTTGATTCTTAAAGAGTAGGAATGTAGAATGTTTGCAAAGCTTAAGCCATTTCAGGAACCTAAATTAATATTATTCCATTAAATACAAAAAAAAAACTCATTTTTTACATTTGCTCTGTAGAAAAGAGCAAGGTTGTGATTTTGCTTATGGTATTTTGATATCAGTTTTATCTTTTCAGGAATGGAAAGCTGGTCTTAAGATGCAGCCAAAATCTGAGTTGCTGTCATAGATGGTGCTTGAGGAGCTTTCTGTTATGCAGCTACTCCGATGATATTAAATGCATTCTTTAATATAGTTTAAATATAATTTGGGTCTAACCTTAACTTTCCTATTTCTAATTTAATATATTTGATTCTCTATTCTATAGTTGCAGCAATATTTCCAGTTGCAGACTTTTTCAGCCTTTCTTGATTAGCTAAAGCACCTTCGAGGTTCTTGGTTATATAATCATCAGACTTTAGCTAACCAGTGCTTATCCAAGTCTTGAATTTGTTAATGTTATCAACAATCTTTTGTCTTTTTGTAGTAAAATGCTCAAAAAGTTTAGGATATTTTTTGGTTGAGACATATTTTTCAGTATTTTTATATTCATATGCAAATGTAGTAATGCAAACCATGTCCTTCAAGCTAGAAAACTATTCATCCGTCTTTATAATAGATTCCTCTTAGCTGCTAGAAGCAGCCTGTTTTTATGAAACCTGTTAGTTTCCCTTATTTACTTGACCTTCACCATCATCATCTACTAATTTTATTCCTAACTATCCTTAAAGACCTTTCATCATTTTATTGACGTTTTCAAAGTCTTTTTCATCCTCCTTGTACATAGCCATATTCTTTCTATGCTAAGCTTCATCAAAGTCTTCATTATTATCCACATCTTTCATATTTTAGATCATATTCATTAAATCTTCACTGTGGTTTTTTTTATTTTATTGCTGCGCCTATTTTTAGGGTAATTATTATTTATTCCCTACAACACTCCTTTAGCCGATTCCCTACCCAACTATGTCTCCTTCGTCCATATCCTCGAATTAAACTCCAACTTAACCAGCTAGACTCTTAACTTGCTTTTCCATTTAACCTAATTCTTTTTCCTCTTAAGCTAATCTCATTTTGATGTTTTTTTTCTCTGCCTCTTCATCAAAATCTTCTTCGTCATCTAAATAATAATTTTTATTTATTTTAAAGCATGTCTCTTGATAAAATGTACTTACTATCTGGCATATTTTAGATCTGTTTCATAAGATCTTCTAATTCATTTTTTCTATTAGCAGCCATTTGTAATCAATCTTATTTGTATTGAAATATTTATCCTAATGAAAACTATATTTTTTCACAATGTAATTGCTTGCTTGCTAGTTAATAAATTATAAATATAATTTTTGATAGTATGTATGTATGATGTATGTATATCAATCAATTTCTTTATCTATTTTATTACTATTTTCCCTATTACTTTCCTGATAAAATAACTAAATTTTTTGCTAATTATTAAACAAAATTTTGAGAGAAATTAAGCCATATTTTATAAAATAAAAAAGATATTCATTTTTAAAAGAATTCAAGAATTTTAAAAATTGATATACCAGAAATCATTTCTACTTACTTCAAATATGTTTTAAATAGTTAAATATTCTAATCAAATAAAAGTTTAAATTGAAAAAAATCATGTACAAACCTTGCGAAGCTGTGAATAAAATAATATTATTTAATAATTAAAATAATCATCAATGATATCCTAATTGAATCTTATTTTATCTCTTTTTAACATTTTGATATGAATATTTATTGATTTTTTAATAATAAGACATCTACAAATATGATGATAAAGATGACTGATTTCTCATTATTTTTATTTGAAAAATTTAAAAAGAGTAAAATTTGCATTTTAATTTTATCAAAAAGTAGTTATAAAAGGCATAAATAGATAGATAATACTTTTATAAGGAATTATATTATAAAATTATATTTACCGTGCTCTACTAAGATATTAATAAGAAGCCATCTAGATATAAAAGATTCTTAAATAGCTCTCTCTACAATATATAACAATACACTTTATATTTCTTTACTTTTTTTATCATGGCTTGAATTAAAACTGATGATAAAATAAAAAGAAGGAAATATATAATCTAACATTTAACTTTGTTTTTCCTCTAGTAATTATAATTAAATTAAGGAAGAAATTTAAACTAATAAAATAGTATGGAGGAAAGTATTGTGGATAGAAATGAAGTGAATCTAGAAGAAAACCTTTTTTTTATTTCTTTTAATTTTTTAATTTTTTATTAAATAATATTTATTATTCTATTAATTAAATGTATATTTCTTACTCAAGAAATAATTATCCTAGAATAGCAAATTGTGCTAATATCTAAAATTTGACACTTAGTCTTGAGTAAAAATAGTTTATTTTTTTTGAATTGTGATTTTCTTTTTCAATTTTTTTGTACTTGTTTTTTTTCTTCTATCTTCCATAATTTATTTTATTTTCAATTTTTACTTTTATTATTAATTCATTTTTCTTATTATTTTATATTTGTTCTTCATTTTTTCCTTTTAAAAAACTAATAAATTATATATTTTTTCTTTAATATTTAAAAAGTTACTATAAAATTGGTGCAATTGGGGTATCATACTTAAGTTCTACTATATAGCAAATTGCGCTTAAATCTCATATTTGACACTTGATCTTGAGTAAAAACAATTTATTTGTTTTTGAATGTGATATTTTTAGTTATAAAAATAAATTTTAATTTATTTATTAGCTTTTTATTTGATTTATTTTTGTTTTTCAATTTTTTTGTACTTGTGTTTTTTTTTTCTTCTATCTTCCATAATTTAACTTGTTTTTTAATTTCAACTTTTGCTTTTATTATTAATTAATTTATTTCTTATTACTTTATATTTTTTCTTCATTTTTTCCTTTTAAGTAACTAATTAATTATATATTTTTTCTTCAATATATAAAAAGGTGCAATTAAATTGGTGCAATTGGAGTATCAGACTTAGGTTCTGCTTTAGCCAATTGCGCTTAATTCTCAAATTTGACACTTAATCTTGAGTAAAAAACAGTTTATTTGTTTTGGATTTTGATATTTTTATCTATAAAATCAAATTTAAAAAATATAAATAATTCTTTTAACTTGCTTATTAGTTTTTATTGATTTATTTTTCTTTTTCTTTTTTATTGTACTTATATTTTTTCTTCTTCTATATTTCTTAATTTAACTCATTTTTTTATTCTCAACTTTTGCTTTTATTATTGATAAAAAATAACTCTTAATTTCAAATTTTTTCTACAATTTTTCCTTCTAAGTAACTAATTAATTAAATATTTTTTCTTCAATATTTTCAATATTTAAAAAGAGGAAATTAAATTTGTGCAATTGGGGCATCAAATTTAGGTATTGATTTAGGAAAGTGCACTAATCTCTCAAATTTAATACTTAATCTTTTGTAAAAACAGTTTATTTGTTTTGAATTGAAATATTTTTAATTATAAAAATGAGTTTAAAATAATTTAACTGTTATTTAAAACTTTTTATTTAACCTATTTTTTTGTTTATTAATATTAAATATTATTTATTATATTTGAAAATTTTATTCTTTAACTACTAGAATTTTTTCAAATAATGACTAAATAAATAACTGGCCATCTCTAATTCCTACTATATATATTTTTAAGTATATATTTTAAATACAAATATTAAGTTTAAAATATGAATGTTAAATTAATTTTTCCTTCATAAAACCAAATATATAAATTAATATTTGATAATTAATTAATTAATTAATATATTTATTTGTTCTTTTTATCCATTTATAATTAATTAGTTAATTAAATTTCATAAATTGCTTGCTATTCAATATTTTTGAAAAAAATAATAAATGATATAATAGATTAAAAATTATAATAATTTAGAAGAAGTAATTATTAATTTTTTTATTAATATCCTTTAAATTAATATAAATTAATAAAAAAAGTTTTTAAGCTCTTCACTTTTATCTCATTAGGCTCTCCATATTAATCTGAGGTATATTTTATTTATAAATATTATTTTAATAATTTTTTATATTTTTTATATATTTTAATTTCAATTTATTTAAATAAATAATTTTTATTATAGAAATTATCATCATTATTTATTGATTTTTATTAAAACAAAAATTTTTTAGTTATTTTAACTTAATTTTCATTTCAATTTTTAATTAATTATTTATTATTCATTTTTTATAATTTGATATTTTTTCTTTATTTTTTGCTATTAAAACTTATACTTAATAAAAGTTTTTCTTCATTTTTTCCTTCTAATTAACAAGAGTGAAATGCCTATTTAATTTATAAATAGCAAAATATATAATAAATAAAGCTAAATAAGCTTAAAACAGCTTTATTTTTGAGTTTTTAGAAAGCTTTGGGATGAAAAAAAATTCGGAAAAAATATTTAGAATTTTAATTTTATAAAATGTAAAAACTAGTATATAAAACTCGCTTTTTGGAAATTTGTATGACAACTTACTCTATTTAATGATATATTTTTTCTTCAATATTTAAAAAGTGGCAATTAAATTGGTGACGAAGGTGCATCAAGCTTAGGTTCTGCTTTAACAAATTGCATTAATCTCTCAAATTTGACACTTTCGCTTATGTAAAAACAGTTTATTTGTTTTGGATTGTGATATTTTTAATTATAAAAACTAATTTAAAAGAATAAAGCTCTTTTTTCTTTTTCTTTTTATTATGCTTGCTTTTTTTTATTCTTTCTTTCTTTGCTAATTTAGCTCATCATTTTATTTTCAACTTTTGCTTTTATTATTAATTAATTTCTTATTATTTCATATTTTTTCTAGATTTTTTCCTTCTAAGTAACTATTTAATGGTAATATTTAAAAAGTGGCAATTAAATTGGTGACGAAGGTGCATCAAGCTTAGGTTCTGCTTTAACAAATTGCATTAATCTCTCAAATTTGACACTTAGGCTTGAGTAAAAACAGTTTTTTTGTTTTGGATTGTGATATTTTTAATTATAAAAACTAATTTAAAAACAATAAAGCTCTATTTTCTTTTTCTTTTTATTGTGCTTGCTTTTTTTTGTTCTTTCTTTCTTTGTTAATTTAGCTCATCATTTTATTTTTAACTTTTGCTTTTATTATTAATTAATTTCTTATTATTTCATGTTTTTTCTTCATTTTTTCCTTCTAATTAACTATTTAAGGATATAATTTTTCTTGAATATTTAAAAAGTCAGAATAAAATTGGTGCAATGGGTGCATCAGGCTTAGGTTCTGCTTTAGCAAATTGCATTAATCTCTCAAATTTGACACTTTCGCTTTAGTAAAAACAGTTTTTTTGTTTTGGATTGTGATACTTTTAATTATAAAAACTAATTAAAGACAATAAAGCTCTTTTTTCTTTTTCTTTTTATTGTGCTTACTTTTTTTTGTTCTTTCTTTCTTCGTTAATTTGGCTCATCATTTTTTTTCAACTTTTGCTTTTTTATTTATTAATTAATCTTATTATTTCATATTTTTTCTTCATTTTTTCCTTCTAATTAACTATTTAATGATTTATTTTTTCTTCAATATTTAAAAAGTTAAAATTAAATTGGTGACGAAGGTACATCAGGCTTAGGTTCTGCTTTAGCAAAATGCATTAATCTCTCAAATTTGACACTTTCGCTTATGTAAAAATAGTTTTTTTGTTTTGGATTGTGATATTTTTAATTATAAAAACTAATTAAAAACAATAAAGCTCTTTTTTCTTTTTCTTTTTATTGTGCTTACTTTTTTTGTTCTTTCTTTCTTCGTTAATTTGGCTCATCATTTTTTTTCAACTTTTGCTTTTATATTTATTAATTAATCTTATTATTTCATATTTTTTCTTCATTTTTTCCTTCTAATTAACTATTTAATGATTTATTTTTTCTTCAATATTTAAAAAGTTGGAATTAAATTGGTGATGAAGGTGCATCAGACTTAGGTTCTGCTTTAGCAAAATGCATTAATCTCTCAAATTTGACACTTAGGCTTTAGTAAAAACAGTTTTTTTGTTTTGGATTATGATATTTTTAATTATAAAAACTAATTTAAAAACAATAAAGCTCTATTTTCTTTTTCTTTTCATTGTGAATTTAGCTCATCATTTTATTTTTAACTTTTGCTTTTATTATTAATTAATTTCTTATTATTTCATGTTTTTTCTTCATTTTTTCCTTCTAATTAACTATTTAAGGATATAATTTTTCTTGAATATTTAAAAAGTCAGAATAAAATTGGTGCAATGGGTGCATCAGGCTTAGGTTCTGCTTTAGCAAATTGCATTAATCTCTTAAATTTGACACTTTCGCTTTAGTAAAAACAGTTTTTTTGTTTTGGATTGTGATATTTTTAATTATAAAAACTAATTAAAAACAATAAAGCTCTTTTTTCCTTTTCTTTTTATTGTGCTTACTTTTTTTTGTTCTTTCTTTCTTCGTTAATTTGGCTCATCATTTTTTTTCAACTTTTGCTTTTTTATTTATTAATTAATCTTATGATTTCATATTTTTTGTTCATTTTTTCCTTCTAATTAACTATTTAATGATATCTTTTCTTCAATATTTAAAAAGTTTAAATTAAATTGGTGACGAAGGTACATCAGGCTTAGGTTCTGCTATAGCAAAATGCATTAATCTCACAAATTTGACACTTTTGCTTGAGTAAAAACAGTTTTTTTGTTTTGGATTGTGATATTTTTAATTATAAAAACTAATTAAAAACAATAAAATTCTTTGAATTTATTTCATAGATTTTATTTGATTTATTTTTTTATATATTTTCTTCCACTAATGCTATTTTATTTATTAATTTAAGAAATAATTTTACTTTAAAAGTTTATTCTATTTTGATATTTATTTAAAATTTACACAAATTTATTATAAAATTTTTAGCTCAATGAACGAATCATAAAAATTCAAAGTAATAAGCAAGTGTCTTAAATCTAAAAGATTAGTTGTCTTTTAAAAAGTATTCTGATGATAAAGAAGTGACGAAAAAAGGATGAATAAATATTAAATGTTTGAATAATATTATATAATATTTTGAAAAAGTTTTTTTTAAACTAAAATATAAACATATAGATAGATTTTATTATTGCTTTTATATTTATAAATATCATTCATATTTATTTATTTTTGTAAGTAAATAAATTATTTATAATTTATAAAAAAATAAAATTTATTTAAATAAATTAATTCCTCTTAAGCAACCCTATGGTATCTCCAAAAACAATCAAATAATTTGAAACTTTTAGTGTTATATTATTTCATAATAAATAATATAAATGCCAAGCTTTTATATTCCAGTTATATTTGTGTCTGAAATATTATCCACCAATCATATTTCTATCTTTTTTTTATTTTCATGATTAAATAGATACCATGATTTAAATAAAACCTCAGGGAGAAATCAAATTTTAATTTTTATTTTAATTTTTGTGGTTTTGTAAAATATATAAAACATTTTTTTTAATTAACACGTTCTCAAATTATATTAAAATTACAGTTTATAAATACAGTTTGCAAATTGTTGTTAATTAATTTTAATTCTTAAAAGCCATCAATCAATATCTAAAATTAATTTTTTTTAATGAATTTAATATAATAGCAAAAAATATATTATTAAAAGATTTGATAAAGATCTGTTATTTAGATAGAAATTAATATTGTTGCAAAATTAATTTATTTTTAGCAAACTAATATTTTAGATTAATTCAAGATTTTAAATAGAGTTCTTTTTTTTCTCATTTTTATTTTAAAGATTTATATTATGTATTGTACCTTTTTTTTCATTTAATAATAAAATAGCTTAAATTTGTTGAATAAAAATAAGTAAATACTTAACCCTTACACTAAAATTCATATTTTTATATTTAAAATGGAATGAGTTAGCCTTTATTTTAATTAAATTTAAATAAAAAAGCCCAGGATATTATCTTGAGATATGACAATTTAATTTATATTATTTTAATAGATATTCATTTATTGCTTAATTTTGCTAATTTTATGGAATTAAATAGATAATTTTCCATATTGAATAAACAAAGGCATAAAAAATGGATTAAAAAATGAAATTTTATTTTATTAAAAATCAATGAAATATTTTATTTTGCATTTTTATTATTACACCTTTTTAAAAAATTGTTTTATTCTATCTATTCCATAAAATAAATATATAACTTTATACAATAAAAAATATTTTTTAATGAGCCAAATAATTTTTTTTCAAAATTTATCATATACTTAATTAAAATTTATCAGATTTTTAAAAATTATTTCAAAAAATAAACTAATAAAAGATTAAGCAATCAAATTAATTAAAAAATAAAAAAAACATATCCATAATGAAGTAGATATAAAAAGTAGAGTCAAGTGAGTTTTTGTAATTCAATTTCACGTAAGGTAAATATACTTTGCATGAGGTTAGCCTAGCTTAAGATGTTGACTTTTATTCCCCTTTGAATGCTTATTTTTTATAAGACTTAAATGAAAATAAATATGATTATAAATTAAAAAATATCATTTAATTGGACTAAATGGAAGATATTTAAAGTTTCTTTAAACTAATAAATCAAATTTTACAAACCTTAAACAAAAAATAACCTAAAAAGCAAAAATACTTTAGAATTTAAATTTAGGTGAGAGCAGCTTTATCAAGAAAAGAGAATCTTCACCTAAAAATATTATTTTTTAAGATAATATTGCTAAAGAAGACATGCTTGAGGATATTCAGTATAGAAAAATGAATAAATAACTTTAAATGAATTTAGAATTTGTATTTCTACTTAAAGAATACTTTGAAGATTTGATTCTAAATAGATTTTAAGAGAAAGAATACTAAGTTCTGATTATGAACCCTTTTAAAATTAAAAATAGTTAACTTAATAATATCTACTTAGATACTCTATTAGCCAAATATCAAGTAAGAACGGATTGTTTTAACAGTGAAGATTATAAACTCTCTTCATTTATAGAAGAACTTGAGAATTTCATTTAGCAATATCCTAAAACAATTATTTAAGTATTTTATCTAATTGTTTACATTTTTGAAGATACTGGACATGATTGCCCATCTAATGGACGCTGTTGTTTGTGCATTGAGCGAGATTCATAATATAATAAAAATTGGAATTTGGTAGATATAGATTTATCTTATATTTCTAAAGTAAAAAATTTAGAAATATATTCATATTCCTAAAATAGATATATTTACAAACTTCTAATAGATTATGAAAAATCAGATTTTAGAGTTTATTCTGAATAAAATTTATCTAGAATTTTAAAGTTTAAAAAATCTTGTTTAGAAATCCAAGAAGAAAAAAGTGATTTTTCTGACGAATAATCATAAGAAGAAAGTGATTCTTAGGACGAATACTCAGAAGAAGAAAATAATTGTTCAGAGGATTACTCAGAAGAAAAAAATAGATTAAAATATATACCTAATGTATTAAATGATAAATACTTGTTTGTCCATAGATATTATGAAGTTTTAGCAGAATAAAAAGACTAATGCTTTCTAAGAGTATTGATTTTCAAAAATTTGAAAATTTAAAAACTACTAAATCTAAGTTTAAAAAACTTAATGGTAGATTTATTCTACGACTGAAATATATATATTATTGAGTGAGTAACTAAAATTAAATATTAAAGTAATTTAATTAATTAATTAATAATGATGATAATTTAAAATTTAATGTCCTTTACCAAAAGTATATTTAAGATTTACAATATATTTATTTGTTAAAAATATATAAACATACAATCAATATTATTAATTAATTATGGTTAAATTTATATTTATTTAATATTTTTTAAGCTTAAATAATGAAATATTCATTAATGATTTATGTTATTTGAATAAATTTTTAAAAGATGTTTAAAAAATTTTGTTTTTTTAGCAATTACTTTAGTTTTATAATAAATATTACTCATCCAGTTATTAAAATATTATGAATAAGATAGCATTGTATTTTAATACCCGGATTAGGTTTAATTTAAAATAAAAAAATAAAAAAAATATAATGAAAAATAAATAAAAACACAAACCAACGAAATTCACAAACTGAATTTAATATCTAAAGGGTACACTGAAAAAAAGTTCCAGGTTTAGTGATAATAAATACTCTATCAGTCTAAAAGTAAAGTCGATTTGTAAAGAGGATAGATACATTATTATAGTATATGGTGAAATAATATATTATATATAAGAAGATTTCACTTAACCTTCCTTCTTCATGATATCAATACAAGTAAAATATAAAAAAATAAATATTTATTATGCATTATGTTGAATATTATTAATGAAAAAAAAAAAATCAATATTTTGTAGAATTCCTTGCATTTTTGATTAATTCATTTATTCTATTTTAGTAATTTAAATACATGTGTCTTATTAAATTAGTACACACTCTCAGAAAAAAGCAATTTAAGCTTGTTTTCATAGCTAATTTTAATCTTAAAATTTATTCTTATGAATAAATCTCTAGCTAATTTTTAACCCATACCCAAACATTCTCAATCGGATTCATATCTGGTGATTGAGAGGGCCATTTAAATAATTCAATACCTTCAAATTTTAGATATTATTTTACAACTATGGAACTATTGGCAGCAGCAATCAGAATTGTTTTGCTAGAGGATTCTATTATTTTATCAGTAAATATTATTTGTTAAATTTCATCCTCCTTCTAAGTAGACAGACACTCCTAAAGCCCAATCTAATCTGTGATCAATGTTTTTTGGAGATACAAATGGTTTCTTTGGAGCTATTTTGGCTACTAAATTTAGTCTTGAAAAAGTATCGTTAATTAATCATATTATGAGAGACTTTATTAGGATAAAGACCATATTTCATTATTTAGGAGACAGTTTTTAACATCAACCTAAATATTAAACATCATAAAAAATAATCTATCTTTCTTATAGAATAAAAACATCAAATTAGTTTCATTTTTTTCTGATAAAAATTAAATTTCAAAATAATCAATCAACTAAGTATCTATATTTCAATATATATTTTTATATATCTTATTCAAATTTTTAGATCTTTTTTAAATTAATATTTTATCTTTATAAAATGAAATATATGCTTGCGTAGAATAATTTCTCAAAGGTTTCTATCTACTAAATTTTATTACTAATTTAATATAAAGCTTTAATACTTATTTTATTAGTTGATTAGAGTCTTATTTTTAATTTTAGTCTTTTTGATCAGCTATTATATTTTCTGGTCAGTGACTAAATCTAAAACAGAATGACTGCTACTTTTTTTTGATAATTATATTGATTGGAAAGTAAAAATCCCTAATCAATATTTTAACTTACTAACAAATTTAATATTTAATTTGAGGTTTTTTTTAGAAATTAGTTTTAATTAACAGGAAAATAAAGCTTTTAATATCAAAATTCATATTAGTAGAACGTCTGACTATAAGAGATCACTCAAAATAGAAATTCTGATTCTATCTAAACCTCTAAATAATAGTTAATGCTATTTTTTTTGATATTTTATATCTATATGAAGAAGCCATTTGATAAAGCTTAATAAACATAATTACTAAATTGAAATAAAATTGTATATCTTTTTTGATTATAAGCCTTATTTTTAGTTTTAGTCTATTTAATCGGCTATTTTGATTTTTATGGTCAGGGACTGACTGAGTGATGAAATGAGTGCTACTTTTTTTGATAAAAATATTGATCAGAAAAAAAAACCCGAATTAAATATATTTATTTTAGCTAATAAAAAAGATATGAAAGAAAACCTAAACTTAACCTCTAAATATTTGTTTGAAAAGCTAATTAAAATAATTAAATAAGGATATAGTTAATAAAAAAGCAAAACTAACTAACAAACAAACAAACAAACAAATACGAATAAATAGATATTTAGATAAAAAAGATGAAAGAATTAATATCTGGTATAGAATTAGTTTGCATGTAGAGAAGCAATAAAAACTATTTCAGCCAAGTAATGGGTATTTTTTTAGCCTTGTTCAGTGGATAGCACTTATTATTTGGTGTTTAGTATTTTGGGATATACGAGTGGGTTATCTATGCATGTCTATTTTTGGCTTAAATAAGGTCAATGTAGATGTTCGAAGGTACTTTTGATTTCTTTGAGTAGAATCTATAATATAACCTATTAACAAACAACAGAATATTGAGATTTATTCAAAAATAATACTAGAAGGCTAGAGCATTTGATTAAATTAGATAATTGTAGTATTTCTTAACAATTTAAGATACATTTAACTATATCGCTATACATCTTTCGATAAACCAGACCTACAGAATTCTTAATAGCAAATAGAACTCTGAAGATAGCAGCAACTAGAGTAGGCTTTACTTTTTCATAATTTTTTCAGTTGCGATTTTGACTTTTATAAATTGTTAAGTAATAAATGTTTAATCTTTGAATACAAGATACTTAGCATACAAATTTAGAAATATTCTAAAATACATTTTTATTTTTAGTTCTATCTTTACATAATATCTAATATATTATTGTCTTGAAAATAGCTACTTCTACTACCCATATCTCTTTATCTAATCAGTAATTGTTATAGGATTAGCTTTACAGGAAACATAGAGTCAGTTTCTCACTATTAATGGGAACGACTTATTCAGAAACATTATAAAAATTTTTGGTTTTTTATTGTACTGCTCATTTAATTTAGAACTCCTTGTTTACCCTATTTACAAAGAACCTATCAGTGCATATTACTAGAACTACTGCAAAGGAAAAAGATACTATATCCTATTGTTATAAAGGGTTTTATTCTTTTGTGCAATTAAATATATTTTGAGCACCGAAGAATTTTAGCAACAAAAGATGCTTTATTTTTCTCAAATTATAATAACCATTTACTTAGTATTTTCGATTGTCTCTTTTATCTTTGTTATAGCTAAAGCCTTTAATTTATTTGAAAGAACCATTTCGCTTAAAGAATTGATTAAAGAAAATAACAATAATTCTTATTAAGCTTTAATATAAGAAGGATAATTTAATTATTTATAATAAATTACTTCTAAAATTGAATAAAAAAGCTTATTAAATGAATTGACGATTATTAATATAAACTAAAAGATTTTTGAAAGTGATTGCAATCTAAATATAAAAATTTTAGAATTTTTACTAGAGAAGAATATCAGTAGTGAAAAGTTTTTGATTTGTAATGACGACAAATATTGGTTTGCTAAAGATTTTAATCAATTATCAATCGTTTTAAATGATTCGAACGCTGAACAATTTTCAGATTTTTTGATGAAATTTAAGCCTCCATGCAAATATGATCTTTCTCTATCATTTGAAGCTAAGCTAAAGAATGAAAATGAAAAAAGTGTAATCAAAGGACTGGTAGCCTAGCTATTCCACATGAACATACATTTTAATAATCAATCTAAAGGTTTTGAGACTATAATGAAGATTGCAAATGAATAGAAATCATATATAATAAGAAATATTTTTTAGATTATTGCTGCCAAAAATTATCTATCTTCCTCTTAATAAATATATTATGTCTAAGCATTGTATGATTTATATGATTGAAATACATAAATAAATATATACAGTAAAAATAAATTAATTTAAAATATTAGATAAAATAAATA